>NC_085996.1:5067021-5202021 GCF_030014385.1 Trichomycterus rosablanca | reverse complement strand
AGTCAATATAATCTACACAAAACATATATTGGAACTATAGCATAGAAATAAAGAAATAATCTGTAAGTTCAGATAAAAACAACAACAGATTAGCGAGTGTATTTAGCCGTTTTACTTTGTGTCTTAACTTTCCTCCTCATTGTGTAAATGAATGTAATTTCTGTAACAAGAAGGTTCCAGTTAAAAGCTTCAACTGATACGTTTTGTTTTCATTACAGAACAAAAGCGCTCGATAAATTACGGCACAGCGGCCAAAATCCCAAACACAGCAAAAACAATCATAACCGCTGCTTACCTGAGCTTCTGTTCTTCCTGATGCTATTACATTTATAACCGTGTGTCCCATTAGGAATAGAATCCGTTATTTTGTAAATGTGCTTATAATGAAAAACCTCCAAACTTTTTCCGGTTGTGAAGTAAAACAGGAAGTCGTTAGAAAGCTGATCGAGCGTTTCATTACCACGTTTTCTTACTAACAATTACAATCAGAAGCTCTGATTGGTTCAGAAAGCTCTCTTACAACAATTAGCGCCAATTCTGTAGGAGCGTTCCATTCACCCCGGTTGTTCCTGTGAAGTGCACTACGTAGGGTATTCCATTTTAAGTGAGATTTCAATCCAGAGGTAACGAAAATGTTTAAATGAAGTGAACTTCAGACTGTGTAGGGAGTAGGAAGCGACGCTTCATCACCACACCGGAAGCTGCTGGAACATTTATACATTGTGTGTGTTGTGGGTTAAGACGACCGGAGCGTTATTATTATTAGAGAGCAGAATATTTATAATAATAATAATTATATATACACCGATCAGCCATAACATTAAAACCACCTCCTGGTTTCTACACTCACTGTCCATTTTATCAGCTCCACTAGTTCTACAATTACTGACTGTTGTCCTCTGTTTCTCTACATACTTTTTTTTAACCTGCTTTCACCCTGTTCTTCAATGGTCAGGACCCTCACAGGACCACCACAGAGCAGGTATTATTTAGGTGGTGGATGATTCTCAGTACTGCAGTGACACTGACATGGTGGTGGTGTGTTAGTGTGTGTTGTGCTGGTATGAGTGGATCAGACACAGCAGCGCTGCTGGAGTTTTTAAACACCTCACTGTCACTGCTGGACTGAGAATAGTCCACCAACCAAAATATATCCAGCCAACAGCGCCCTGTGGGCAGTGTCCTGTGACCACTGATGAGAGTCTAGAAGATGACCGACTCAAACAGCAGCAGTTGTTCCAACATCACCAAACTTACCAAAGAACTTAAACTGAGTTCTTAGAAAGGAAAAGTTCCCATTCGTCCCATTTTTTCAGTTCCATATACAAAAAAAAACACAACAGAAAATATGACAGGGATCCTGATTAAGATTTCTGGATTGTTTTATTCTCATTATTATTTGGACACATAGCAATACTGCAGAAACACAAGCACAGACAAACGGAATGATTCCAAGAGTAAACGTGGAGAAGCGTCTCTCCTCTCCCCGTCAGGTCGACGGGTCTAGTCTAATTTACACGGCGACGTGATTTAAATAAAAGGTTTAAATTAAATAAATACATTAAACACATAAATAAGGTCGGCGCGAAGGAACACGCGTAGCGATCATATAAAAATAAGACGCGCGTCATTTTAAGGATAAATAAAGACATTCAGGACGACGTTCACCTCACATGTACATGATTAAGGCAGTTTTACAGCAGGACGTGAGTGACCTAGTTCAAGGCATTTCTGGCTACACTACAGGGTTCAAACCCTTCATCATTATTATTATTAATATTAATATTATTATTATACTCAAAAAGGTCAGAAAAAGAAAAGCTAACGTCCAAAAGTCCACAAATTCACTCGCTAGATTAATTAAAGCTAAAGTTAGATAGGTAGATTCAAATTCATTGCCTGTGAATCAAAGGCATTTTGTGTAACAGCACAGCCGGGATGATGATGATGACGATGATGATGAGGATGATGATGATGATCAGGATGATGATGATGATCTGTTTCTTAGGTCTAGTGAACAACGTGTGCGGAAATTCTATAAAAATAATGAATTGAACAGTCTATCAGTGCACAGCAAGCAAATAAACGTTCAATCAGCGACTGTCTGGGGAGTCCGGAAGGCCACAAAGAAAAGCCTTTCATAATAATTTCAGTTCATGAAGAGAACTTGTGCAGTTGCAGGAATCACCGCTCATGATTTGGGTTACGCCCGCAGTCCCACAGTCAGAAGAGAACCAATAAATCCACTTTAAAACATCGGAAAACATTCAGACACCACTGATGAACACGATTAGTGCTTGTCGCATCTGTAATGAGAAATACACCTGCACCTGTCTTCCACTTAATCAATAAAATTAAACATTTAGCTCAAATAATAGCTCACACAAAGACATAAATAAAATATGAATAAATAAATACATAAAGCATAAATAACGTACACTGTTATAGTAATAAATAAAAGCAAATCATAAGAGAGACAATAAGACGACGTTGGTGTACGTTTTATCAATCATGTATGTCATTGCTGGTTAAATACTCACTCACTTTCTTAACCGCTTATCCAATCATGGTCGCGGGGGTAGGGTGGGGTGCTGGTGCCTATGCCAGCTTTTCAATGGGCGCAAGGCACACCCTGGATGGGGCACCAGTCAATCACATGGCAGACACACACACCCATTCACCTATAGGGCAATTCAGTGTCTCCAATTAACCTCGGACTGTGGGAGGAAACCCACGCAGACATGGGAAGAACATGCAAACTCCACACAGGAGCGGACCGCCCAGCCTGGGGATCGAACCCAGGACCTTCTTGCTGTGAGGCGACAGTGCTACCCACATACCACAGTGCCGCCCCTGGTTAAATACGTTTCGCTATAATAATTATAGTTTTATATCAGCCCATGATTTTCATTCAGTGCCCCCATCCTAAAATAAGAGCTGCCTCTAACTCCAGGATTTGATTAGTTCCTAGATCTAGAGAATCATTGGCTGTTAATCAGAAGGCTGCAGGTTTAAATTCCAGCTCTGAGCAATAGAGTAAATGATATGGACATGTTCATGTGAAGGGATGATTTTCTGCAGGTGGGCCGCACTGGCACCTGCAGCAGAATCACCTGCCGGTTCTCTGATGGGAGGCACTTGTTGATGCGGCGTATGAGCACAGTGCTCGCAGGGGTACACATGTGGACATGCCATGACTTTCCTGCACCATGTGGCTTGTTGGACATTCAGTTCCAACCCACAATATTTGTTGGCTTTTCTGTTTATTAGGACAAAAATGTTCTCATATGCAGCACAACAACTTTGGAATCATCTCTCCGCCTCTGTTCGGGATTCAAACTTGATTGTTGATTCATTTATACCTATCTTTTATACCTGTATTAATTCAGTAAATACACCATATGGACAAAAGTATTGGGACACACCTTGTAATTTTTAAATTTTTTAAATTTAAAAACTATTTAGGGAAGGCCCTTTCCTGTTCCAGCATGACTGTGCCCTTGTGGAACTGGAACATCAGCTGAGGTTTTCTTGATCAACATCAGTGCCCAGCCATACAAACTCTGTCATCTTTGGACAGAATGGGCACAAATTTGCACAGATATACCTCAAATTTTTAGGAGAAGCCTTCTTAGAAGAGCGGCTGTTGTTATAGTTGAGAGGATGACATGGGGTCACTCTATATTGAGGACAGTCGTAGCCTAGTGGGTAGAACTTTGGGCAATCAACTGAAAGGTTGAGAGTCTGCTCCAGGGTCGTCGTACGATGGCTGACCCTGCGCTCTGACCCCAGCATCCAAACAAGCTGGGATACACGAAGAAATAATTTTGTTATACTGTACGTCTGTATATGTAAATATGACATATAAAGGCATTCTCTCTCGGGTGTCCGATAGGTGGTCAGGTGCCTCAATACTTACAGTGTCCATATTGTGTATTTGCTATTTATGTACGATCATTCAATCATTAATATGAGTAATAATAATCAGAACAGTGTTTTTTGGGCCTCAAAAGAAAAAAATGCATCTACAGGAACACAGCGGCCAGTTTGGACAGGTCTAAAATGACTAGACCACCAGGAGTCAGTGTATTTATCTCCTGAAATGGTTGATTAACATAAAATCACAGTGGAGCGTCTATAAAAGATGGAATCACCCTGGGACTCACTAATATGCTAATCCGGTCTGAGCGCTGAAACACTTTGCTTTGCTGTGCACTTCCTTCATAAACGATAAACTAGGATTATATAGCATTAAAGAGGCGAGCCGTTTCCTCCTACAAACATCTGGAGAGTTTTTCTACAATGTTCAAAGGCACGCTGGCGTTCTCAGCAGGCGGGACGCACCGGCACCTGCAGCAGAATCACCTGCCGGTTCTCTGACGGGTGGCACTTGTTGATGTGGCGTGTGAGCGCCGGTGAGCTGTAGAAGGCGGCCGGGCAGTGCTTGCAGGGGTACACGTGTGAGGCGTGATGCACGCGGACGTGCCGCTCCTGCGCCATGCGGCTGGGGAAGGTCTCCCCACAGACCGGACACACGATCGAGTCCAGCGGTACCTGCGCCTGCACTGGGGGCTGTGCCTGCTCCACGTGTTTCTGTTCGGGTTCCTGACCCGGCGCGTGGTTCTTGAGACTTAGGACCGTGTGATGTGTCTGGATGTGCTTCTTCAGGTACGCCTGCCGCTTGAACTTTCTGACGCAGCGCTGACACTCGTACAGGCCGTCCAAATCCGAGCCCGATCCTGATCCCGACTCGGAGACGCCGGGGCTGGGTGTGTTGCGGTCCTGCTCGAGCTCAGCTCGCGGCTCTTTGCCGAAACAGCTCCTTCCTGGAAAGAGAGTTGAAAGCGTGAGTTCAGATATTTCAAGGCTGCATTTTAGGTTTTATTACGAATGCTGTACAACATCTACACATTTTTGGCTCTAGAAGGTTCTAAAAATAGATGAAATCTTCCAATTTCAACCTTTTAAACTGGATATTTTTTAATTCACAGACATTACTGTTTCAACCAGGGATCCCAAACTTCTCTTTCCTCATGTTTTCTCCCAGACTATTTGGATAGGCATGAATACAGAAGGGGTTTCTATCACATCCAGGCCAATTCAGGTACATTTCTTGACTGCTCCCATATTTAGGGGTCTCCAAAGTGGATCAGTCATAACAATTGCTAACAGGTGTAATAAATCAATGATATGCTTCCAACCTTAATCTGTACCAGTATGACTGAGCCTCTGTGCACAAAGCAGCTCTATAAAGCTTGGTTTAAATAAACTCCAGTGTCCTGCACAGATTCCTGACCTCAGCCAGACTGAACAGCTCTGGAATAACCGGAACATCAGTGCCCAGTCATACAAACGCTTTTTTGACTGAATGGGCACAAATTCCCATACACAGACATACTTTCCGTCATGGAGAAGCCTTCTCAAATCAATGGCTGAAAAGATCACATAGCGGTCAATCTAATTTAAGACCATTTGTTTTTAAAATGGGACGTCCAACAAGCTCATGGTCAGGTGTCCAAATACTTATGGTCATATAGTACAAGAAAAGCTGGTGGCTGAGAGAATAAAGCGATAGTTTTTTTTATTTTTGATGAACTAAGATTTAGTACTGGGCCAGTGATAGCTCAGTGGTTAAGGTACTGGACTAGTAAACAGAAGGTTGCCGGTTCAAGCCCCGCCACCACCAAGTTGCCACTGTTGGGTCCCTGAGCAAGGCCCTTAACCCTCAATTGCTCATTGTGTTCCGCTCACTGTGTAAGTCGCTTTGGATAAAAGCGTCTGCTAAATGCTGAAAATGTAAAAAAAATGTAAATGATAAAAACAGCACTGTCCAGTCCTGATAAGCTCTAGAAGGATCTCGGCTTTGCTTTGGACTTTTATGTACTGTTATGTGTTTTATGTTTTTTCCACCTTTAATTTGCACTCACTGTAATAAAATATTAATTATTATTGTATTCATTTATTATGTGAACCTACAGTATTTGGAAACAAATATTCTTTCTAATGTAAAGCCCCTATTAATGAACAATAAGTTGTTACTTTGACTGTATAGATATTAACAAAATCTTTGTGTTTGTTTAAGAGTCAATAAATACATAATAAAGGATAATAAAGGAAAATAGTCAGACACAACAAACTAAAAACATAGTCAAGACAGATACAGTAAATAATAATGAGCTTTTTGCAGCAGGGTTTGTCCCTACTGTGTTTGGTGTTTCTTGATCGGTATTTTGAAGGATGAACATTTTGGAAAGTGTCCCAACTTTACCCCAAGGGGTTCCAGCTTTATGTAGGTGCCGGTCTAGTTGCCCTGTGAGGGCAGTGACTGACCTTAATGTAAGGTGAGGTTTTCAGCACTGCGCTCTCGGTTGACCTTAATAAAATACAGGTCACTAAAACAAACGAGCAGCAGTGATACTAAAACACTGCAGTTGGGGATGATTGTAGAATAAATAAACAGTTGAATTTATTTATATACATATTGCATTTAATTATGATTATTTTTAACTGGTTTGAATTAATGATTAAGGGCTTGAAATTCAGGTAGGATTTTAACCTGGAGATTGAGACCATTAGTCCACTCCTCACATTTACATTCACATTGTTGGCATTTAGCAGATGCTTTTATCCAGAGCGAGTTACAAAAGAGATTCCACAGTAAAGCAGACAACAATCCAAGGATACAAATCTGCTGAAACCCTGATAGAACAAATGTCCTTTTTTATGTTTCAATGTCCTTGTATTGAAATATTTGCTTTAATTTTCACCAAAATGTGCAGATTTAAAAGTGAAAACTTAATAGTCTGCAATAGTTGCACCTGTATTTTGCAGGTATAATGAAGTATAAGCGTAAACAGAACGGAAATGAATGAAATATAATAGAATTACCGTGCTCGGTTGCGCGTGATTTCTTGTCGGTGCCCTCACCCCCGGTCTGATTGCTGTGTTTGGGTTTGTGCCAGCGCCGGTGTGATGCCAGGTTAGCCGGGCAGCTGAAAGCCTTGTCGCACTCGGGGCACCGGTACTCCACCCGCACGATGCGAGAGCACCGGTGCTGCGCCAGCGCGAACGGGTCCGCGTACGCCTCTCCGCACAGGCGGCACACGAACTCACCCAGCTGTTTGTCCGCCCCGACTTTCTGCTCCACCGGACCCTCCTTGATCCTCAGACCGAGCACGGGGGAGGTCGTCACCTCGTCCTCGAACTGCAGCTTGCGCATTGCTTTGGCTTTTTTGGGCGCCGGTTTGCTTTTGCGCTCAGGCTCCGGGTGCGCGCGTTTGCTCGCGGTGACGCCCGCGCTGTTGCTCGCGCTGATTTTCAGGTCCATCGGCGCGTACCCAAGCTGCTGGTCGAAACGCACCGGGTACGACTCGGCCGAGACCGGGGAGCCGATGGAAACCCGCTGCTCGCGACTCACCGGGCGGGTGGGACTGTACACGGACTGGCTTAACGTGTCCGGGTTTCCAAAACGCACCGGCTGGCTCAGGCTGTCCGCTCGCGGTGCTGATGCAACCAGGGATGCAAGGTCCGGTCCGCCGCGCGCATCACCCGGTTTATGCACGTACACCTGAGTCTCGCGCGCATCCTCATTCTCGTGCTCGCTGCACCGGATCCGGTAGGACATGGGCGCCGCTTTTCGGCTCCTCTTCACCAAAAATCCTCTCGGCATCTTCAGAACACAACAACAAACACAGCAACAACCACAGCAGCAGCAGCAGCAGCAGCAGCAGCAAGGCACTTTCACATGCACGATCAGCCCGAACCGAGAGACCGGGAGCGTTCCGACCTTCCGCCCTGACAGATGCGCGCTGCCGCTTCTCATCACTAACAGCGGAACAGCGGTGTTTTAAACAAAAACCAAGCAGGAGAGACCGACTCCTCCCAACCAATCACATCCTGAATCAGATCCTCCAGCATCAGAGAGGAGGAGGAGGAGGAGAGAGAGAGAGAGAGAGAGAGAGAGAGAGAGAGAGAGAGAGAGCTATCGCATCAGTTTCTTTCCTTCTTTCTGTCTGTCTGTCTGTCTTTCTTTCCTTTTTACTTTCTGTCTTTTCTTCCTTCTTTCTCTGTCTTTCTTACTGTCTGTCTTTCTTTCTACTTCTCAGTCTATTCTGTTTCTTTCTGTCTTTCTTTCTTTCCTTCCATCTTTCTGTCTGTCTGTCTGTCTTTCCTTCTTTCTGTCTCTCTGTCTGTCTTTCCTTCTTTCTGTCTGTCTGTCTTTTCTTCTTTCTGTCTGTCTTTCTTTCTTTCCTTTTTTGTCTGTCTGTCTTTTCTTCTTTCTGTCTGTCTTTCTTTCTTTCCTTCTTTCTGTCTGTCTTTTCTTCTTTCTGTCTGTCTTTCTTTCTTTTTCTTTCTTTCTTTCTTTCTTTCTTTCTTTCTTTCTTTCTTTCTTTCTTTCTTTCTTTCTTTCTTTCTTTCTTACCTTTCATCTTTCTGTCTGTCTGTCTGTCTTTCTTTCTTTCCTGCCATCTTTCTGTTTGTCTTTCTCTCCTTTTTTAACTTCTTTCTTTAGTTCTTTCTTTCCTTCTTTTTTTCCAGATACATCAGTTATTGTAGAATTAGTGCTGGGGTGTATAGAAGTATTTGGGCTGAAGTGGGCATCCCTCCTCAAAAAATATTGGTAGTAAGAGTTAAATGTCACGTCTGTTTATTTTCCTGTTTCTGTCTCAGCCTCACCTGTAATGCACTGACCACATGATCTCAGCTCTCTGGCCAGCCAGATTTTTGTAGCCTGTACCTGGTCAGGATCCAGGTTCTGCATCTCTGACAGTGAGCAGGTATGTAAAAAAAAAAAAACGTTATGATAAATATTTAAGGTCTGATAGCTCTGTAGAGAAATGGTTGAGTGTGTCTACAGCAGGGGTGAAGGAGGAGATGTATGGAGCTATCCCAGTCATACAGCCTTCCCCAAACTATTTCCACAAATTTGTAACATTTATTTTTAGATAATTGATTTCATACACGCAGTGATGGGTTTGTGTCCTGACCTTGATATGTGTAGTGTACGCATCGTTTTGATACCAGTACTGACAGGATCTATAGCTATATGTTCTGTCGTGAACACATTACTGCATGTGTGGCAGGATGTTACGATGCTAGCTGAGCTAGCTGTATCTGTGTGTGTGTATTACCTGCTGAAGCTGTTTGTTCTTAATCACACACTTGCATCACATGCTCACGGTTATCAGTGATTAGTTCTACTGAGCAGTACATGACTGATGAGCTGCATGGACACAGGTGTGTGTGTGTGTGTGTGTGTGTGTGTGTGTGTGTGTGACACATTACCATACAGCTGGCTCTGGTAAATCCAGCCTCACCGCGGTCTTTGTGGCGGTGTGCAGGAGTCACGCTGCGTTCTTCAGCCCCGCCTTTATGAGTTCAAGTGTAAATAATGTCAGAAAATAAAGGTCAGAGGTTTAAATGAAGAATGATCGTTTTATTTTCAGCTTCAACCACATCAGCGGTGTGAGACCCTCATATACACACGTTCAGACTCTCACTCTGAAGCAGTTCAGAGCTGCAAATCCACCTACCGCATGTGTTTTAGGGAGGAAGGAGGAAATTTATGGAGGAAGTCCACATGGAGGAGAAAGAACATGCCAAAGTCCTCTCAGACAGACTGGAAGCAAGGATCAGACCTTTCTGTCTGTCTGTCTTTCTTTCTGTCTGTCTTTCTTTCCTTCTTTTCTGTCTGTCTGTCTTTCATTATCTTTTTCTGTCTGTCTTTCTTTCCTTCTTTTCTGTCTGTCTGTCTTTCATTATCTTTTTCTGTCTGTCTTTCTTTCCTTCTTTTCTGTCTGTCTGTCTTTCATTGTCTGTCTTTCTTTCTGTCTGTCTTTCTTTCTGTCTTTCTGTTTGTCTGACTGTCTTTCTTTCTGTCTGTCTTTCTTTCTGTCTTTCTTTCTGTTTGTCTGACTGTCTTTCTTTCTGTCTGTCTTTCTTTCTGTCTTTCTGTTTGTCTGACTGTCTTTCTTTCTGTCTTTCTCTTTGTCTGACTGTCTTTCTTTCTGTCTGTCTTTCTTTCTGTCTTTCTCTTTGTCTGACTGTCTTTCTTTCTTTCTTTCTGTCTGTCTGACTGAATTCTTTCTTTCATTTCTGTCTGTCATTCTTTTCTGTCTGCCTTTCTTTCATTTGGCCATACCCCTGTTCCCCCCCCCCCTCATCCAATCATGTCTTCATAGATGCCCGACCGGCCAATAGCACCGAATATAATAGAAACATGATTGTTCAATAGACCAACACGCCACAAACATATTAATATTAAAATTTTTAATCGCGATTAATCTCAGAATTTCATATAGTTAATCGCGATTAATCGCATTAAAAAAAATCTGTGTAAATGTTATAGAAAACAAGGATTTTTAAGTGAAATGTTACAATTAAAATGGTGAACACATTTTATGCTAAATGTACTGATGTTAAAAACTGCTGGGACAAGAGAAAACTGTGAGGGAGTTTTATTCACTCACATACTAGGCAGTAATACTATCCAGCAGAGACCCTTGACTTCGTATATATGTCAGATTGTAGGTTAAAATTTCTCCATCAGCAAACATTGTAGATCAGCGGTGCTTTAGGTGGGATAAGGCGTAGTTATTGTAACAGACTTTTCTGTGGTTGTATCGTGACAATGGTTTGATGGACGTTTCTACACGAAGTGAGTGTGTTTTGACCCTTTGGGGCTTCCATAGTTCATGAAATAGCGTGCTTGGCTAACGACTCTAGCTGTTTGCTATTCAGTACCGTAACAGAAAAAGTAATAAAAGTGTTCTGCTCCCGACAACTTGTGAATATACCGTGTATTTATTTCTTTATTAAGAAAGTGCATCACTACGACGCTCGGTTACATTTGAGAAACGCTGTCTTAATGAGAGATGCCGTGCACGGTCAAGTCTCAACATGAACTACGGATGACTCGCAGGGCCAAATAGAATTTGCGTTAACGGCACTATTTTTTAAAATCGCGTTAAATTGAGATTGCGTTAATGCGTTATTATCGCGTTAACTTCGACAGCCCTAATAATAATACACACACACGTGCACAGTGTTTCCTAGGAAGCTGGACCCACCGCAACCCTGACCAAGTAAAACATAAATATGAATGTATTGAATGAATTACATATTTATATTGATGTATGTTTATAATTAAGGCTGCTCTATTATGTACGTTCATAATAATAAGTTTTCAAATGTTGGACTAAATAAAATAAACATAATTGTGATGAAAAAGTGTGTTTATACCCAGGAAGTTATTTAACCAAATAATACATTCACATCATCTGATTAACATCTGTGTCGTTAATAATAAGACAATTTGGCATTTAGAGGAGCTTTAATTTTAAAAATGTGACTTACAATTGTGATAGTAAACTTTGCATGCAACTGAGGGCCCAACAGTGGCAGATGTGGGGCTTAAACCAGCAACCATCGGAGTACTAGTTCCATCCCTGAATCGCTGAGCCAGTCGCCCACCTCAGTTATCTGATGAAGAGACTTGAGGCTGAGCGAACATGGTCAGATGGTATCTGTTAAACTTCAGGTAATCCAGAACGCTCGACTTGAGGGTCTCCAGCGCCTCACTTTCCCCAAAAATCTCCTGCAGGTAAACGCTCGGGTCACGATGAGGCGTCTCCAGCGTGCCGTCCACTATCATCTCTGCAAGTCTGGAGATGGAGACCAGGTCCCTGCCATGCTAGAGACAAAAATGAGATGGTATCAGTGCTGCTGCCAAAAGTATGTGGACACCTGACCATTAGGTTGTTAAAACATCTTTTCAGCATCCCATTATTATTCACACTTCACCATACTTCACAGTTAGCACTAAGGTCTAATTTAACTGTTAAACTAAACCTAAATTCAACCGTAACCGTAAGACTATGAGATAAAGTGTTTCACTCCAGAGACTGTGCTCCTTCTGATCCAGAGTCCAAGAGTGTGGCTTATTTCACTTATTAAAATGAGTGTCTACATACTTTTGGTCATGTAGTTTGTGTAAACAAGCTGCACTTACCTCTACTGTAGCCGAGTCCATAATCTGCTGCACTTCCTGCTCAAAATCAGTGAAGCGATCGTGATATAAAGCCATGCACCAACTCTCTGTAAAATAACTACAATAAACAATAAAGTTACTTTAGATTACCTTACACACACACACACACACACACACACACACACACACACACACACACACACACACACACACACACAGGTTAGTGTATTAGAGTAAGAGCTCTGTATCTTGAGCTGGTTTAGGTAATGACATTGAGACTGAGCAGGACAGTGTGTGTGTGTGTGTGTGTGTGTGTGTGTGTGGTATCCAGATTCAATCAGTAACTGAAGTGAGCGCTGCAGCCCAGATCAGCCTTTGTGTGGAGGCCATGCGGTAAAGCAGATTGGACACCTGCATAAACAGATTAGAGCTGAGAAACAATAGCGCTGATGCTCGCGGGTCAGCGGCGTTAACTTATTACACAAGAGGTCATGCTGTCGGATACGGATCTCCACCCCCCACCCCCGAGAGCAGAGCGGTCTCCATTACCACTGCATGAATATGATTTAGGATGATCATCTCGTAAACCAGATGACCTTAATGACGTGCTTCCTGGTTTTACAAGTAGTTTCTTCTGCACAGATGCAGCTGTAGAGCCAGCACAACCCTCCGTCTACTGAAAACTGTTATTTTAATATATATATAATATATAATGAGAATTATTTGGTAATAACTTGGCAGTTGTAGCCTAGTGGTTAAGGTACATTTAAGGTTTAGACCCCACCCTGCCAGGTTGTCACTGTTGGACCCTTGAGCAAGGCCCTTAACCCTTAACTGCTTAGACAGTGTCATTGTACTGTAGGTCACTTTGGATAAAAATACCTGCTAAATGATCTAAATGTGAAATATTTACATTAGAAATTAACTCAGTTTACTGCTCCACTTCTAACCGGCATATTTTATATTTTTTGTGAAAAAAGTACACACACACATACACACACACACACACACACACACCTACACGTGTACACACACACACACACACACACACGCATATATCCACACACACACCTACATGTATACACAAAGTTATACACACACACACACACCTACACATATACACTTATATATACTGTATACACACACATATATCCACACACACACACACCTACACGTATACACACAGTTATACACACACACACCTACACATATACACTTATATACACACACACCTACACGTATACACACATATATCCACACACACACGTATACACATATATCCACACACACACGTATACACACATATATACACACACACACACATATACACATAGTTATACACACAGTTACACACACACAAACATACACATATACACTTATATACACACAAAAAAACACACACACCTACATACACACGTACACAGTTATAAACACTTACATACACACACTCTTATACACATATACACACATATGTTTACACACATATGCACACATATATACCACCATATTTGAAATTTCTGGAGAAAAAAGTTGTGCCGCACTGAATTCTGGGATTGTCTTGAATATCGGTCAGAATATCGGTCAGAATATCGGTCAGAATAAGGCATCTCAAAATGACGTAAAATAAAATGACGTAAAATAAAATGACGTAAAATGTGTCTTTGTAGGGAGCACACTAGGTTTGAGACCCCATACATACTTGTATAGAAGTTAAATAACACTGACTCTTGAACTTGATAACGACGTCTAGTGTTAATAAACGATGAACCTTTTTAACAACAAGTGATAATAAAAGCCTCAGACTAGCTCTGAAGACTCTGGCACATGACTAATCTTCCGAGATAATCCGGGATTAAATTATTTTCCGAGATTAATTTTTCTCTTCGGATGGAGGGCATGTCCACTGACCCTGACTGTTCATCTTCCTCTTAGGATTAGCCTTGATCTACTCACATGAACAGATTTTCATCAGGAAAAGTGCACAGTGTCTTAATCTTAAATAGGAGATGAATTTTATTTATATATGGGGGCAAAGACTTATAGAAGCTTCCAGTGACAAGCCAGGTACCGATTAGCAGCAGTAAAGGTTATACTACACTACACTGATAGAGAGGGTTTTTTTCCATCCATAGAGCTACAGCTATGCTCTTTTGGACTCCTGGATATGGACAGCTATGGCTTCACAGATGCAACATTAAATAAGAACAGGTTTTTAATCTGTATTTTTATAGGGGAAAATCTTTAATGAGCTGCCTGAGGGAGGGCGGTCAATGGGGTTCCTCACTGCTAAAAAATGTGACCTCTGGTGACCGGGTAACTTATGGAAAAGCATTTACATATGCAGCATTTAGCGGATGCTTTTATCCACAGCGACTTACAACTGTGAGTAAATACAATGCAAGCTATTGGGGTTAAGGGCCTTGCTCAGTGGCCCAACATTAGCTACTTGGAAGCGATGGGGCTTGAACCGACAACCTTGTGATTACTAGTCCAGCACCTTAACCACAGAGCTACCACTGCCCTTAAGCACAGCCTGACTTTAAGTACACGATATGCCTCTCTTTGAGAGTCCGCTTCTGGTGGGTGAAAAGAAGTGTCCAGGGACAGCACGTGTTTCGGAGGGGGCGCTTGATAGTCTGCGGCTCTCCTCGGCCAGGGCAGGGGTGTTACAAGCGCTGGAGGAGTAACAATCAGGGAATTGAAAATGACTAGATCATTAATCAAAAACAAAAGAAATCAGGATGGGCTACACTGATTTAAGAGATCAGTAAGATATACATTTCATTTCATTTTCAAATTTTATCACAGCTTTTTCCTGGTCAGGGTTGCGGTGAGTCCAGCTTCTACCCAAATCACTGGGCACATTGCAAATAACACACCCTGCAGGAATTGAAATGACCAAGGTAAAAAAAAGTGGCTAAAAGACACTAAGAAACAGAAAGGGGCTAAGAAAAAATAAATGCTGTGGCCAAAATAACGGAAACAAATGAAATACAGGACAGAACAGGGATAGCGTGGAACTCAGAACTGCTTGTCAAAATATGACAGGGTGCTCTGGCCATCTGCGACAGCCCAGGCCTCACAGGAGACCCTCAAAATGAGCCGGGGACGGCGATGCACAAGCAGCGCTCCGACCATAGGTGGAGACCATTACAGTTTCGTGGTGAGTTCCCAGTAAGAGATAAAGGTTTTCTGGTCTCAACTAAAAACCAGATTGATCCGAGCAGAAAAAAACAGATTGATCAGACAAGGAGCTGGCAAGTCTGACAGGAAGAATCTGTGATATATAGAAACACTTCCACCTGGAGCGGATTTATGCTGTGTTACAGTATTGAAGCCCTAGTGTTTGTTAAGTGTGTGTATCTGTGCTGTGATGTATGTTAAGTGTGTGTTTTGAACCTGTAGAGGTCTCGGACGAGGCCATCGTCTAGGCGTGTGTACAGGTGGTTGAGGAGCAGCTGGTGTTTGCCATATAGACTGAGATAGTTGGCCTCAGGAAGTGGTTTTGATGCCAGACAGGTGATGCCCTCCACCAATCCGTGCTGATTAAACTGGAGCTGGAAGTAGTTCCCTGTCTCCACGTCACCGGTCACCACCTCACGGCCCTGAAGGACACGTAGCAGAATCAGAATCCGTCATCTAACTGATGAATCCCTCACTTTCATAAACCCAAAGCAAACCTACCAGTTTAGCTACTGGAGAACTGGTACTGGTGTAGACGGGGGGTTTTGTGACATGGAGATAATGGTACCCACCTGGCAGCCTTCCACCTGAGAAGAAAACACAGAAATGGAAGATAGAAGGACCCTCATGTATGAAAATAATTGGGAACAGACTTACCTGTTATTTTTGGCTGTTTGTAGACGGGAACAAGACGGTCCACGTCAGGCGCTTGATCGACCGCAGGCTCCAGGATCGGGTCAAATAAGGGCAGAAAGGTGGCTGCCAGGTGCTGACCCACCTCTTTGGAGTTAAAGTTGGAGTGCGAGCAGTGATCAGCGCGGTAGCGCCGAGAGAACTTGGTTAAAGGTCCGGCGGCTCGGACGGCGCAGTCATTCGTGTGGGAGGTGGAGTCGATAACCAGGCGACCGTCGAACACCAGCGAGGCGTCGTTGATGGCTTTAAAAGCTTCGTAGTCCACGCCGTTATAGGAGAAGTTAAAGAGGACCTGGAAGGTTGAAGTGTTTGGATGAGTAGCGCCCCCTGAAGGGACAGCACTTGGTTTAGCAGCTATAGTTTGACCTTAAAATCAAAGCTTTAGTTGTAGATCAAAGCTAATCCGAACTAACTTCAAACTATAAGAGAAGAGGCCAAAAGTATGTGGACACCCCTTCTAATAAATGAGTCCAGGCATTTCAGTTTCACCAGGTGATAACAGGTGAATAAAATCACTCACTCACTTTCTTAACCGCTTATCCAATCAGGGTCATGGGGGGTTTGTGCTGGAGCCTATCCCAGCTTTTCAATAGGCGCAAGGCACACAGTAACACCCTGGACGGGGCGCCAGTGGATCACAGGGCAGACACACACACACACATTCACCTATAGGGCAATTCAAAGTCTCCAAATAACCTGGCTGCATGTTTTTGGACTGTGGGAGGAAACCGAAGCTCCTGGAAAAAACCCACGCAGACACGGGGAGAACATGCAAACTCTGCACAGAAAGGATCCGGACCGCCCCGCCTGGGACCTTCTTGCTGTGAGGCAACAGTGCTACCTACTTAGCCACCGTGCCGTCCTGAATAAAATCATCTATATAAAATCAAATCTTATGATTGGAACTTCATGGCAACCGTTTGGAGACAGCGAGGTCCATAAGTTCAGTTTGGAGGAACTTCAGTGTCCTGCACAAAGCCCTGACCTCAACCCTTCTCAATTAAACACCTTTGAGATGAATTGGAACGTCAATGTGTCCTTCTCATCCTCCACACATGGAGTTTGGGCAATTTCATATTAATGGCCTTGGTGTGGAATGAACGGTCAGGTGTCCACATACTTTCGGTCACACAATGTTGTGGTTTCTGTATAGTCTGTTGAGAAATCCTCTTCTTCAGTATCACATCACCTCTTGAGCTCTGTTTTGTGGAATTGCACTCACCGTACACTCCAGTCTGACGGGCAGCTCGTCCGTGGTGAATAAGACGGATGTGAGAGGTTCGGGATGCTGCCCGTCGTTCAGCTGTGCCAGCGAGCAACTGTTATAAACACAAACTCTCTGTCTGTCCAGAGCCGTCCTCACTGCCCGCTCTACCTCGCGGTTCTGCCAGCAGGATGAGGATCCGGCCGAGCGTCGATGGACCAGATGGATTCTGGATCCCGTCACACCTAAATCCAGAAGGGCCTCTACGAAGATGTAGACGTCTAGAGTGTCTCCATAAACCACTGCGTTACCTGAGGATGAAAGAGGTGTTTAATAGTGGAGCAGAAGGTTTTGCTTCATCTGAAACCTAAACTATTTAGCCAAAAGTATGTGGACACCTGATGACTAGCTTTGTGGACATCTCTTAGCACTACCGTCCACCCGGCCCCCATGGCTTTTAAAAGAACTACAACAGCCCTGTGGTTTGATAAACTTGGTGTAGAGACGACACCCTCCACACGCCGGTGACCTTTATAATCTTCCAACAAGCTCATGGTGTCCATTGTCAAATGTGAGTTAGGTATAAATAAACTGGAAGCTTTTTAACCAACACTTGGTCCTTCAACTTCTGGTTTGTCCTACAGAGCATTCTGGTGCCATTTCTTACACACCGTTTTGGGACAGTGGTAGCCTAGTTGGTAGAGCTTTGGGCCATCAGTTGAAAGGTTGAGAGTTCGAATCCCGGCTCTTGAGCAAGGCCTTTAACCCTCTCTGCTCCAGGAGGGTTGTACAATGGCTGACCCTGCGCTCTGACCACATATGTAAAGAAAGTAAATGAAAATTTCATTGTACTGTACACGTGTATATGTATATAACACAAATAAAGGCGTTCTATAATGCACATGTGCCCGGCTGACCACATGATCTTAAGGAAAACAGGATTCGTAAGACCAGTTGACCTTCCTCCATTACTCCAGAGTCCATTTGCTTTCGACAATGCACAGGAGTCTACATGGACATTACGACTGGCCTGTGAGCCACAGCAGATCTTCTGAAGGTCAGACCACACCTGTTATGTCCTCTGGTATCAGTGAGTCTTGGCTGCACAACACCCTGTCAGCACTTTGTGACTTGTTCCTTTTTTTACCACTGTTGGAGGGTACTTGGGTTTTTTTAGTTTCTTCAACCCATTTATTATGACCATAACAATATTGCCCTTATAAAAGTGCCCCAATCGTTTTGCTGATCATATCTGCTGCACAAGGGACTAAGACCAGCCCAACATTTAATACCATTGTTATAAAATAGGAATTACATGTTCAATTTTATGGGTTCTAAAGTTTTGGCTCATCAGCTACTCAAAACTCTGTCCATGGTGCTGAAACAGTTCCTGAATTTAGCCTGTTCCCACCAGCAGAGGTGACTGGAACAAACCCAGACAGGACAGTAGATGTTTTCTAATCCCAGACTGTTTGTAGAATGATGATGAATGATGATGAGTTGAGACTGGGTATAAAAGAAGCACTAATGAAACATTCTGTCATTTACAAGCAGGGTTGGGTTGAGATTTAAAACCTTAAGACAAATCTATAGGTGAATAGTTTAGAACAATTTAAAACCACCGTTTCTCAATGCACGATTGCATGACATTTTACGATTTCACCATCTACAGTCTATAACATTATTAAGAGATTCATAGAATCCAGAGAAGTCTTTGGAGGCAAAAAACAATATTACAAACCTGTAAATCTCTTGGGTGGGTGGCACTGCATTAAAAACCAACATGCTTCTTTAATCAACATAACCACATGGGCTTGGAGGTACTTCAGAAAACCCTTGTCAGTAAACACACCCGTTTGTTGATGCACCTACAAGTGCAAGCAAATAATTTTCTTTTTTCTGTACTGATGGTTGACTGACGGATAGCTGGTAATTTTTCTGTCCCCATAAAGATGAGTTAGTATGACTGCACCAATTAAACAGTACCAGGAACAGTGGTCTCTTGCCAAGGTTGGAAAATATGTCTATAAATAACATGACTAACAAGTTAAATGCAAATAATTTAACAACATTTTTTCCACAGATCGTTCAATCAACCTACTTTGATCAAATTGTTTTAACGTTTTAGTTTTAGGGGGTAAAGTTTTAGGGGCACAGTTTTTATGCCCTTCCTGACTCAACCCTCATTTACATTTATATTTTCAGCATTTAGCAGATGCTTTTATCCAAAGTGACTTACAGTTATGACTGAACATGATTTTAAGCAATTGAGGGTTAAGCGCCTTGCTCAGGGGCCCAACAGTGGCAACTTGGTGGTGGTGGGGTTTGAACCGGCAACCTTCCAATTACTAGTCCAGTACCTTAACCACTGAGCTATCACTGCCCCCATATTTCTATCCAGGCTAGAGACCAACACTGAGCACAATGATAAATGTACCTCGTGCATTGTGCATTGTGTTTATTTATTTATTTTTACTGTCACACATTACTCGTCTTCCACTGCTCTGTGGTCACATTGGAAAGTAAATTGGAACTAATTGCTCAAAAGCATTTGCTCGACAGCGTGAATGCAGATTTCCACCCTGCTAAATTGATATCCTCCACATCTGAATGGCATAATTTTCATTCACCCGTAATAGCGCTAGTTCCTGGATTATTACAGGAGCCTGTAATTAGTAAATATAATAGAACTAATCAGACGTGGATCAGTGGCTCTCTCTTCTCTCCTTTCAGAGAGCCAGATTCGTTCTAAAGCTCTCCTGATATTAATATCATCCTGTAAACAGATAGAGAAGGCTGAGCTGCGTCTGACAGATGAAAGATTTCACTCAGACTAATTAGCTCCTCATTACGCCTAGCAGTCGGGGCAGGACATGGTGTAGGAGTAATGAAGCCTCGGTAAATTAAATTAGCTTTTGAACAAGCTCCACTGATCCTGGAGCAGCTTTAACAACATCAAACTACTCAGAACATCATAAAAAGTGGCTTCAAACCAAACTGGATAAGAGACAGGAGACCCACGCTGACCTTCCTGGTGTAGAAAGTTCTTCATGAGCCAGTGGTAAGCCTGAGCACAGTCGTGCTGGTCGTTCAGGGTGAACAGGTTGGAAGGAACGTGGTCCGTGTATCGGTGTCTACACTGGTCTTGAACATTCGTCTCTGTACTGACATCTGTTTCAACAGGACGAGGAATCTGACAAAATATATAAACAATATAAATAATTCAACAGCACAATATTATTTGAGTTTTATTATTATTATTATTATTATTATTTGAGGGCTAGTGTTGGGGTTAGGGGTAGGGTTGGGGTTAAGGTTGAGGTTAGGGCTAGGGTAGGCTTGGGGTTGAGGTTAGGGCTGGAGTTAGGGTTGGGGTTAGGGCTGGGGTTAGGATTGGGGTTAGGGCTGGGGTTAGGGTTGGGGGTATGGTTAGAGCCAGGGTTGGGGTTGAGGTTAGAGAACTTTGGTAAAACACTTTGGTTCTAACAGGTTTCAGCAGATTTGTGTTCTTCGACTGTTGTTTACTAAAACTTGAGAAATGAAATGTTCACTATAGAAGCTCTTCTGTAAGTCGCTCTGGATAAGAGCGTCTGCTAAATGCAGAAAATGTAAATGTAAATGTAAGCTAGGATTGCGGTTGGGGATAGGGCTAGGTTTAGGTTAGGGCTAGGGTTGAGGTTTGGGTTGGTGTTAGGGCTAGGGTTGGGGTTAGGGCTGGGGTTAGGGTTGGTTAGGGTTAAGGTTGAGGTTAGGGCTAGGGTTAGGCTACGGGTTAGGGCTAGTATTGGGGTTAGGGGTAGGGTTGGGGTTAAGGTTGAGGTTAGGGCTAGGGTAGGCTTGGGGTTGAGGTTAGGGCTGGAGTTAGTGTTGGGGTTAGGGCTGGGGTTAGGGTTGGGGGTATGGTTAGTGCTAGGGTTGGGGTTAGGACTGGGGTTGGGGCTAGGATTTGGGTTACAGCTGGGGTTAGGGCTGGGGTTGGGTTAGGGTTAGGGTTGGGGTTAGGGCTGAGGTAAGAGCTAGGGTTAGGGTTTATCAAGTTTCCTTCATAACGGCTGGGGTTAGGGTTAAAGTTATGGATTAGGGATGGGGTTAAGTTTGAAGTCAAGGTTGGGGTTAGGGCTGAGGTTAGAGCTAGGATTAGGGTTTATCAAGTTTCCCTCATAACGGCTGGGGTTAGGGTTGAGGTTAGGGTTAAGGATATGGGTTAAGAATTAGGGTTAGGGTTGGAGCTGGGGTTTAGGTCTTCTTCACCTCTCTCACCTGGTACTGCTGACCAGTGCAGAGAATGAGATGATCGTAAGAAACATGGTGACCACCGGCGACCTGCACGTGTTTGGCAGTTCTGTCTATCGCCGTCATCTTTCCTGTGACTACATTAATCCAGGTCCACAGAGCGAGCTGGGTGTGGTCCTGCTCACTGTAGCCATGACTGTTAAGGAACCAACACAGAGTATCAGAACACACACACACACACACACACACACACACACACACACACAGTATTACAAAACACAAACCAGAGACCATGAGAGTCATTTATATACAAACTCATCTCCAGAAGTGTTGGGAACATCGGAAGAATGTTTAAAAACAGAACTGCAAAACCTTGCTGACCTTTTTAATCCACATAATTTAACCACAATTTAATTACAATTTAATATAAATAAGGACAATTAGATTGTGATTAAATTGTGTTTGAATTAAATTAAATTAATTGATCTTTAGCAACCAGGACACAAAATAATACAGATATGGTTAAAATAACTGTGTCGCTATCAGATATAACATCAAGGTTAGATCATTTTTACAAATTGTGTCTCATCAACTGCTTTTTATTCTGGTCAGGGTCACAGTGGATCCAGTTTCAAAAGAAACAGGGCAGGATTACCCACATGTTCACCTGTCAAACACTATATAAACAAATATAAACATAAAATCTGTTTGTATGTATGGACAAAAGTTGTGAATATGGTGATTAGAAGCAGATTTGGTTCCTAAAGTCTAGCTGCACTCCTAAAATGGTTAAGCTAGAACACTCACAGAACACTTACAACTTATTTATTTATTCTGTGGTATTAAAACCAGCTCTCGAAAGGAAAGGAAAGATAGAAAACCCTCAGAACCACCCGAGTCCAACCTCTACCACCCACCTCTCCCAGGGCCTCCGCGTTACAGGAACAATGTGAATGCTTTATAATCAGAAACACCATCAGCAGCTATTATATTTAATATTAATTTAGTAGTATTGTACTTTAGATCTCAGGGCGATATGGTGGCTAAGTGGGTAGCACTGTCGCCTCACAGCACAAAGGTCCTGGGTTTGATCCCTGGGAGTGTGTGTGGAGTTTGCATGTTCTCCCCGTGGCTGCGTGGGTTTCCTCTGAGTGCTCCGATTTCCTCTCAAACATGCAGCCAGGCTAACTGGAGACACTGAATTGTCCTATAGGTACCTGGCCGCTAGGATACATAAACCAGTGCATTGTAGATCTCACCTTGTAGCCAGAAACCTTGTGCTGTCGCTGCTTTGCCAGTCAGGCAGGCCGTGAGTAGATATGAGGGTCAGGTTGTTGAAGCGAAGGTGAGGGCTGCAGAAAAAAAGCAAAACTGCTGTAAAAATGAAATGTTAATGTTTGAGCTTTATTCGGCTGCATGTGTAATATTCGAAAACACCTAAAAGAGCCATGCTGCTGGTATCAGAAGGTGCATATCATCACGTTAACACATTTCTACTGTGGTGAGACCCCGTCTCAGAGGCAAGTCAATGGTAGCGCATGTGTCTGAGGGGCGTAAGAGCGGGAGTAAGATTGCATATTGGATACGACTAGGTTTGGTGAGGGGCAGGGGTAGCTCAGTGGTTAGGTCACAGGGCTAGTAATCAGAGCCCCACCACTGCCAGGTTGCCACTGTTGGGCCCTTGAGCAAGGCCCTTAACCCTTAATTGTTTTCATCATATACATTATCAATTGTAAGACGCTTTGAATAAAGGCGTCTGTTAAATGCTGAAAATGTAAATGGTGAAAAAGAGGGAAAGTGAACGATTTTTTCCCTATTTTATTTATGCATTTTCTCCCAATTTATCGTAGTCAGTTTGTCTTCTGCTGCTGAGGGATCCCTGATTGCAGTCAAGGAGGGTATATTGCTGCTCATGCCTCCTCTGACCCGCGCACAGCACCTATGCACTCACACTCACACAGTGTTTGCAGACCCCACCCACATAGTCCGGTCATCCCTCCCTAGCAGAACAGTGTCTGCGGCAGGCACTGTCAATTATGCCCGCTATATGGCGCCCAGCCGACTTGTGGCAATGTCAAGTTTCAAACCGAGGAGTCAAGAATCTTGGGGCTGTTGTGCTAGCGGAATATTCCAAGTAGTACCAGCACCCAAGTAGCATCTTCATCACCTCTTTAATAAGCACTAAAATTAAAACTACCATTCACTTAGTAATTTTTACTTTGTTTCTAACAGGGTTTCAGTAATTTTGTGTTCTTGGCCTTGTTCGAGGTGTCTGCTTGTACTAGAGTAAAGAAACGTTTACTTTTGAGGAAGTACTTTTGTAGGTCGATCTGAATAAGAGCTTCTGCTAAATTCTGTAAATGCAATTATTTATCTAAAAGAAAGAAAAACAAAAACTTTTAAACTAGGAAAAAATTGTAGTTATTAAATAACAGCATACTGTGTTATTGATATGCAACACTAAATTTAAAAGATTACATTAAAATTTAATTGTACGTCTTTCCATTTTAATTGTAAATACATTTTAACTCTAAACTAGCTTAAGAACTATTGTGGAAGACAAGCTGCCATCTGTTTTTCCTCCAAAAAAGAACGAGTCCTCTTTGAAAAAGAACGCCACCAAGCTGGCGGGTGCTTTGTTAGAAATAATGCTTTTATATAGATCTCTCCTAAATGAAGATGTATTCCTAAAGTGGATTTTATCCATTTTCCTTAACGAGGCCTTTGTGGCTTTGTGTGTGTTCTTTATTCCCGATGAAGAATGGAATGCCAGTGAAAGCCGGGACACGAGCGGCAGGACAGTGATGATAACCATACACCATTAGAGGTGGAACAAAAGCCTGAGGGGTGTGTGGGGTTATTCAGCCAGAGCTGGAGGGGCAGATGCAGTTCACTGCTGACATCCCTCGATTTCCCCTGCCGCACTGGCATACGTTAAAGTGCCTTCTTCACTAAGCATCACGGTAAAAGCCCTTCCTTTTGTTTTCCTATTTTTCATCCTGGCCTGTGTGTTCAGTCCCCCTCCCCGGGGCCGCGTTTACCCTCAGGAGTGTAAAAAAGGTCTCTTGTCATGTAAATGGACTGTTGTGTGAGCGGGAACTACATTATGGAGGCAGAAAGGTCTGCAGATCGTCAGCGCTGACAAAACCCTGACAAAACACGCGCTGCTCTCAGACCTCTGCTCTGGATTACAGGGTCTCGACGTGATCAGGACTGACAGGAAACCAATACTATAGTGGAGAGCAGTCAAACTAGCCCTGATTTTACCCACCCGAGGTTAAGGAATGACGTCAGTGCTGCTCCTGCCAGATGTGACGGGAACCTGGTGTGTTTGCACCAAGAATGTAAAGAACTCACTACAGACTTTATCACAGACTGGACTCAATAATAAAGAACTCCAATAATTTTTGCTAGTTCTAACTTTTAGTTCATTTTAATTGTGGGTGTATGATTTGTGTAAATCCTATTTATCCAAATTATTCTCCAGGCCACCCGAGGAGGACGGGGGTCCCTGCTGAGTCTGGTTCCTCTCAAGGTTCCTTCCTGTAATTTTAAGGATGTTTTCCTGCCACTGTCGCCCTCGGCCTGCTCAACAGGGGTTCTTGGTCTGTTGGTTCTGGATTCTGTAAAGTTGCTTTGAGACAATGCCTATTGTAAAAAGCGCTATTTAAATAAAGTTGACTTGACTTGACTTGATTATAGAGGCACAGGGAAGCAACAAGCTGAAGTCCATCATAATTACTAACAAAAACATTAGGTGGCTTTGCACCAAAATGAAATGGCATTATAGAACAAATTAAATCCAAAATCTAAAGTGTCTCTAAACTTTTGACTTGAGTTGAAAGCTGGAATCTCAGAACACAGCCAGTGTTTTATCATAAATATGAATGTGAGGCGCACAAAAGCAGTGCAGAAATGCCATTGTTTTGTTTTACATCCACTGTGGTCCAGTCATCCTGACACATCCAAACGAACCTTTACAGACACACAGAAGGTTGTAACACATTCAAACCCCAATGTTGGACAAAAGGAAAGAAATCGGCCATGGCTTTGCCACGTTAATCCCAGTCTGTCTGTAAAACTGGACCTTGCAGTCGCCTTTCTTCAGCATAATACCAGCATGTGGCTTTTTTCCACCTTATCAGCGACACACAGGCCGGTATTGTGGCCGAGCTCGGACCTCCGGCGCTCAGAGGACGGGCCGAGAAGCCATGAATCTTTATCTGTGCCGCTGCTACCGCTCGTGACCCCTTAACACTTACGGCTGGCGAGAAGGGGGCGAGGGGGAGAGTGGGGGATGGAGCCTTGGGTTGGGGAGATAAGAGCTCGGCCTGCCCCCTCGCTTCACGTCCAGAGCCGCCATCATTTTTATTGGACACTAACTGCCTCATTAGTCAAGTCATTAGCGATGGCACACACCGATGGCCTGACAGGAGAACAGTGGAACGGCTAATTAAAGGGCCAGCGCCGCCACGAGGGCTGCCAGGCCTGGGCAGCTGCATGCCCACCTGCCAACGCTGTAAGAGTTAACATGAACACACACGCGGACGAGTTGACCTCTGGTTGCCAGGCAGTTATCTTCTTCGGAGGAAATGAGAATAGCTCTAAAATGCACCTTTTGTTTGCATTGGCGTCACGTACGGACACGGAGCGTTTATGTGAGCTGGATATACAAATTTCCATAGATTAAAATCTTTTAATAAATACACAGCATAAATAATAATGCCTGAATGATCGTGTCATCGGCTGAGCTGGGTGCACAACACTGGTACTAAATTGCCAGGGAAGAAAGGAAAAGCTGTTGATTATTACATATAAGCCAGTGAGCTCATATTTCAGGCAATCACTGTCCTAAATCCCCGGAGCCACTTCTACTAATTACAATCACCTTAAAGATGATGCCATGCCCTCTACACACACACAAAACAAGCAACACAGATGATTCCTCTTAATTAAAATGATTATTGCTTCAAGGGCATCTTTACAATCATAAGTCAGCAACAATTGGCTAAAATACACCAACTAAGCATAACATTATGAGAGGTGAAGTGAATAACACTGATTATCTCTTCATCACAGTTAGTGGGGGGGATATATTAGGCAGCAGGTGAACATTTTATCCTCAAAGTTGATGTTGGAAGCAGGAAACATGGGCGAGCGTGAGGATCTGAATGAGTTTGACGAGGGCCAAATTGTGATGCTAGACGACTGGGTTAGAGCATCTCCAAAACTGCAGCTCTTGTGGGGTGTGTCCCGGTCTGCAGTGGTCAGTATCTATCAAAAGGTCATGGGTGGCCAAGGCTCATTGATGCACGTGGGCAGCGAAGGCTGGCTCGTCTGGTCCGATCCAACTCAAATTGCTGAAGAAGTTCATGCTGGTTCTGATAGAAAGGTGTCAGAATACACAGAGCATCACAGTTTGTTGTGTATGGGGCTGATAGCCACAGACCAGTCAGGGTTCCCATGCTGACCCCTGATCATCACCAAAAGCGCCAACAATGGGCACATGAGCATAAATGGGCACAACAACCAGTTTGACTTGGCCTCCAAATTTCCCAGATCTCAATCCAATCGAGCATCTGTGGGACGTGCTGGACAAACAAGACAGATCCATTGAGACTCCACCTCACAACTTAAAGGATCTGCTGCTGACATCTTGGTGTCAGATACCAGAGCACACCTTCAGGGGTCTAGTGGAGTCCATGCCTCGACGGGTCAGGGCTGTTTTGGCAGCAAAAGGGGGACCAACACAATATTAGGAAGGTGGTCATAATTTTATGCCTATTGGGTGTAAATTGAAGAATGGATGGGTGTGGATTTGTTAAATGTATAGATGAGTGTAGAGTGGGTGTATGGATGATGGGTGATTTGATAGCTGGATGAATTAATGGGTAAAAAATATTAATTTTACTTAATTTTTTATTTTTGTTCAACACTGAATCTAGTAACACACACACTTAACTACTCAGAATGTGTTTGGGTCAAATCTCACAACTTTGTTTCATTTCTACAAGGTTTCTAAGTTGAAGATGAGCTGTACATGAGTAACAGGAGTCTTCAACCTAGAGTTAGTAAAGACATGAAATAAAGCAGCAAATATAGAGAACATGCTAAAGCACCAGAACACTGAGTACAGTCTAGTGATTTATCACAAAATATTCTTTTTAAGAATAAATGTGGGTAACAGGAATGAACGTTGAGATGAATCTTCTTAGTCAGAGTTACAGTATTATCAAACATACAGGGGAAAAGGGAGAACCTACTAATGCTCTTCCCGTGACCTTCAGTAAATACAGATCATTTACATTTCTGTTCAATATGTGACCTGATTGATGAGAATATTTCCACATTTTTGTTTTCAGAAGGATGAATATGTGAGGGTAACAGGACTGAGGGACATGGGGACATGAAAAAATAATAATATTACAAACATGTGATGTGATCTGGAATCACCAAACACTGCAGGAAAAAAAGATTTCTGAAAGATTGTACTCCTTATATTTCATTATAAAGTGTTGTGTTAGAGAGGGGAGATTAAAAAATACTATTCTTCAGTGTTATAGGGAGTTTTTATGAATGTTTTAAATTATAAATCCTAAATTTGCATTTAGATCAACGTGCAGAGACACTTTGCTCAATTAAAAAATGCATTTTAAAGTTAATTTATACATACAGTATATACATGTCCTACTTGTTGCTTTGCATAAACTGTATGACCATTTAAAATGCTGTAAACAACCAGACTGCTTCAGGGTTGATGTATTAAAAACTACCAGGCAGGTTTCTGGACAGAAATCTAGAAGACGTGCATGAAGGCTACACCTTTTGTAGTCAAAACTACAATGTTAGCCTTGGTGTTTCATTGCAAAGCTAAAATAGTAGATTCTAGCCACCAAAATTGTGTTGTTTTTTTTTTTGTATGTTTGTCTGAAACGTTCCTTATGCTTCATGCTTACCAGAACACAAGAGCTTCCAGGAAGGATAATCCAGTATCTGAAGCACCTACAACCACAATCCTGGCATTGATGGTGACCTTGGGCTCCATGGTGAGTTTTCGGTTGATGTGATACAGGGCGTACGGAACCTGAGGAAGAGAGAGATTACCAAATTAACCAAAAAACCCCGCGAAAAACCAAAAACTTTGAGCCGTACAGCAGCCCATTAAAAGCACATATGCAGAGCGCCGGGCTGCTGTTTTACCCTGAACCATTTTCACTCATCTGATTCTAGTTTAACCACTAAAATGTATCCAGCAGCAATTCTAAAAGCTGTCCATTTGGGAGAGTCGGCCAGTCCCCGGTGAGAATGATTTAATGGAATGGACTGGTTTATACAGTGCATTTCTCAAAGCACTTAACTATCTGAAAAGTAAAAATAAATAAATAATAAATATATAATAAAAGAAACAGCAGCTTTCAAACGTGTTAACATAAACTTCCCTAATGTTTCTGAGAACATGATGATTGTCCATTGTCCATTTTATCAGCTCCACTTACCATATAGAAGCACTTTGTAGTTCTAATTACAATTACAATTACTGACTGTAGTCCATATGTTTCTCTACAAAGCTTTTTAGCCTGCTTTTACCTTGTTCTTCAATGGTCAGGATCTCCACAGGACCACCACAGAGCAGGTATTATTTAGGTGGTGGATCATTCTCAGCACAGCAGTGACACTGACATGGTGGTGGTGTGTTAGTGTGTGTTGTGCTGGTATGAGTGGAATCACCTCACTGTCACTGCTGGACTGAGAATAGTCCACCAGCCAACAGCGCCCCGTGGGCAGCGTCCTGTGACCACTGATGAAGGTCTAGAAGATGACCGACTCAAACAGCAGCAATAGATGAGCGATCGTCTCTGACTTTACATCTACAAGGTGGACCGACTAGGTAGGAGTGTCTAATAGAGTGGACAGTGAACGGACACGGTATTTAAAAACTCCAGCAGCGCTGCTGTGTCTGATCCACTCATACCAGCACAACACACACTAACACACCACCACCATGTCAGTGTCACTGCAGTGCTGAGAATGATCCACCACCTAAATAATACCTGCTCTGTGGTAGTCCTGTGAGGGTCCTGACCATTGAAGAACAGGGTGAAAGGGGGGGTAACAAAGCATGCAGGGAAACAGATGGGCTACAGTCAGTAATTGTAGAACTACAAAGTGCTTCTATATGGTAAGTGGAGCTGATAACATGGACAGAGAGTGTAGAAACAAGGAGGTGGTTTTAATGTTATGGCTTTCTTTTTAAAGATTTCTTCATGCATTATAAGTGTAAAACGTTCAGATTGTATGAAGATTTGAAGCTGCTAGTAGAGATATTTAAACCCGGAGGAATACGCAGGTCGTATTTCAATCAGTTCAAACCTCCAGCTGTCGTGCACTCCCAATCATTTCCCTCTAGAACCCTGAACACTAATTGGTCCTCGAGCTGGAATAATTTGCCGAATTATTCCTCTAGTACACCTTGTCTGATTAAGCCGACGGAGCAGCAGGAGGGAGTGGACTGAAGTACCAGAAGAAAAGAGATCTGAACTGTGCAATTTATCAACACAGCATAAGACCATGTAACTGATTGCACACCGATCTGTATTTTACCCTCTTGGTCCGGCTCGGAATACCATTATCAAGGGCCAACGAAGTTTAAAAGAATCAAAAGTGCTGTGACTTTGTTTTACCTCCTGAGAAACGGGGTTTTAAGTTTATGTTTAACTTCCATCTGAGAGTCTGAGATAAGTGGTTTAATGTGCTGCCTTTTGATTATTCTAATGTGTCTGTTGTATGTTTCATTAGAAATAAATATATATGTAAAGGCATAGAAGGTGTAGTGTCAGGAAGTCAAGGTGCTAAGAAACTGGCCCTAATTTTGGCCCTGGTTAGCACTGATTGGTTAGCTTTGATTGGTAGTCTGAGTGGAATACAGCTTACTAATCCCAAAAGAAAGTGGTCTAGTACTGCTGTTATCAGACTATTCAGAAACTGTTTGACAGTATTATGTTTCCTGCAGCCCCTGTGCTATTGTTTATGTTTCTCATATGCTGGCCAGAAATGCAATTAAGACCTCCAGGAAGATTTATTTGACACTGTTGTATGAGGGTTCTTCAAAAATGTTCACACTTTTTTAAACTCTGTTTATTAAGAATTCCAAAAACAAACTACATCCTTTTTCTACACAGTCACCTGCGATGTGTTTTTCCAGCGTCGTACCAACTTTTTATGCCTTCAGCACAAAATGTTGTTGGTTGAGCTCATAGCCACTGATGCGCCGCTGCTTTCACATCATCATCACATGAAAATCTTCTTCCCCTTAAAGCTTCTTAGAGCGTCCAAAAAGGTTCAAATCAGATGGAGCTAAATCCGGACTATAAGCGTCTTTCACTCTCTCAGACACGACCGATTCCTCCTCCTCCACCCTCGCTGTTTATAACCAAAATATAAACAGTCCAAAATATAATACTTAAGTCCTTTGATTCCCTGACTTCCTTTCTGGCTGCCTTCACTGGCTCTCTTGCTAGCATTCTTCAGATCTCTGTAAATGATGGCATCCTTTAGTTTTGAGTTTTCCCTTGGCTGGCGTAGTTGCTGCCAGTTTTCTGAGTCTCTTTGTTTTGTTTATCTGGTGAGTATTCAGTTTGTAATTACCGAGTTGCACCCAAATGTTCATCTGGTTTCTGCTTGAGTGTCACTTTGTCTTCCATGTTTCCTGTCTTTCTAAATCACTTAGAGGTTGCTCTATTAAAAAAATGAGGTGACCAACAAGCTCATGGTGAGGGGTCCAAGTATTTTTGTATTGCTATATGTGCTGTTTTCTGAGCTGTGATGGCTTGGTGCTCTGTACATGGTGCCAGTGTTTCTAGGTGAAACTAGACAAAGTGAGCTTGGTTAAAGTACTGGACTGGTGATCAGAAGATTGCTGGTTCAAGTCCCACTAGTGCAGAGTTGCCACCGTTAAGCTCCTGAGCAAGATCTTCACCTCTTATTTACTAAATGCTGTAAATGTGTGTGAAATAAAAAAAAGGTCATAAAATACATTTAAACTGACGCCTCACTCTCTGTGACCTCCTGCGAAAACACACTGGAACCGACCTGCATGACATTTAACCTAATTTTAATTAAATAAGCCGAGCATCAGTGTGTTGTGCAGGTACGGCAGGTGCTGACGTGAACATCTCGTCCCTCGTGGACACGAGCGATCTGCGTGCAGAATAATGGCCGAGCGTAACATGATCTGCTGTTGACAAAGAAAGTGAACAGGTGTTTTAAACCTGATTAATGTGGGGGGTGCGAGCAGGACGCCAGGTTTCGCTGAATGCTAAGCCAGCAGGCGAGCTCTTATCTTGCTCGCTGCCTGGACACCACGGTTGCTGCGCTACCAAATGGAGCTTTCTAATGGAGATGGAGTGGTGGCTTGTTCGGACCCGCTAATGCACCGTGCCACGGCACACGCGCTCGCCGGGGCTGTGACACCCGGTCGTAACCCGCCAACGACAACTTATATAAGTGTACTTTGGAATTCACGACCGAAAACACGAGCGTTAATGTGGAGTTGGGTTCCTTTGCTGTTAGAACAGTCCTCACTCTTCTGGGAAGGTTTGTCCACTAGATTTTGAAACATGACTGATGGGATTTCTACGTTGGGCATTTCAATGCATAAATAGAAAACGTTTTCGCCAAGCTTTTAGCAGGAAGTTGGACCAAAGGTAGCGTTCCCCTACAGTATATTAACATCCGCCAAACCGGGATTATTTTATCAGATCAAAATACGGTAGGATTGAACACTCCAGAGTCTAAGAGTGTTATGCTGTACACCAGTTATTTTCAAGTGACCCACATGCTGTCCATGATATTTACCGCAACCCAGGGAACTCATCAAAACACAATATAATGAATTAATTAATAAAACATTGTGGCAATCTGATCCCACTGTGGTTTACAAGATGTAACGTAAAGCCTCCACAAGGGGGCATAAGTGCACAAGTTCATTTCATTTACATTTTCGGCTTTTATCCCAGTACTGTGACAGTATACTGTCTAAGCAATTGAGGGTCAAGGGCCTTGCTTAAGTGGTCAACAGTGACAACCTGGCAGTGGTGGACTCTGAACCAGCAACCTTTTGATTACTAGTCCAGTACCTTAACCACTAGGCTACACCTGCTCTTTGCCCATTTCGTGTTTATGTGCCTGTTAAAATGCGTTTATCGATTTAAATAAAGCTATTTTTTCGGCTTGTGACCCACCCAAGGGTCATGACCCCTGCTGTAGAACTACACTTTTAGACTTGAAGAATTGTGCATTATGATCTCGGGATTGGGTGCAGCTGCTCAGCCATGGAAACCAGTCCATGAAACTGCTGATAAACCATTTCTGTGTTGATTGTTCCCCTAGAGTACTTGTATAAAGTGCTGTAACCGTGGACAGAGAATTTAATATGAGCTTCAGCACCCAGCAGTCCTGTTCCGGAAGCTTGTGTCGGTTTCACAGCTGAGCTGTTGTTGCCCCTGGGTGTTTCCACCTAACACACTTAACAACAGCACTTAGAGACAGAATTTTGCAGCCTTTCTTTTTATATAATTAGGTTTTATTTTTCTGTCGTAAATAATATTTTAAGAGAAAGTAAAACAGTAATTTGGTGATAATGTGGACAGGAGTTTAAAATAGTTGTGATAAGGAGATGAGATGTACAATCTGCTCTTACACGCCAGTCCGGGGTTTGGGTTCGGCTCTCGGGGGTCAGGTATGTAAACACGGACAGGTGGTGCGGTAGATGCGGTGTGGATAAGATCTCTGCTTTACCTGTTTAACACGGCGGGTAAACATTTCCCTCTCCATCTGCCACTGACGCCACCTGCACCAATAACCTGCACCAGTAAATAACCCGGGGCCAAACGGCTTCCCGTCCACTTCACACAGGCACGGTAACACGGAATCATCTAAAATATTCATACACTAACTGTACAGCACGATATTCCGGTCCTCATTACACATCTGTTTCAAATGTACATTTTTAATGGGTCATTATTTTATGCTGAATATTTTTTAGTTTGATACTGATCTGTTCTATCCCGATCCAGGGTCTTGGGGGGCTCTAACAGAAATGATAAAATATTATTTTTAATTGCACTAATTTTAAATAAATCATTATTTCATGCTGAAGCGGTGAGATGCTTCACCAGTTTGATATTGGTCAGACTTTTCTTTTATTAATATTTATTTTAATATCTGTTTAAATCCTGATCCAGGCTCTTGGCAGGCTTTAACAAAAATAAAGAAATATTATTTTTAATTGCACTTTTGGGTAGCTGGAGGGAAACCAAAACACCTGGACGTGAGCTATGCAGTTAACAGGGTTTCTTTTTATTTATATATTTTGGTCTTGGTTGATCATTAATGGCTAAAATAAAAATCATGATTATTTAATATTTAGGGTCACTTTTAATTTCCCAGGCTGTACCTGCAGAGCATTATGGTGTTGTCAGCGCTACACTATAGTATGGTTAAGCTGTGAAGTATGCTAGCCTGCTACTGCTAAGATCTGAGGATCCAGGGTTCGAATAGTAGTGTTGCTGTTGGCAGGATTGACACTGCGCTCTTAATGCTGGTCCCAGGTCTGGATAGAAATAGACCTGGGTAGAAGGGTTGTGTCAGGATAGGAATCCAGCATTAAAAAACTGTCAGCTAGTTCGGCTGTGGAGAAGCCCAACAACAGACGTCCTGTCCTGTTCATCACAGTCAAAGATTTTTCCTGAATCTGCACTAAAACATGCAGGGTGACACAACTGGACTGATGTTGTAAGGAACCAATGACCTTAGCAGAACCCAGACTTGCTAAACAGCTCCATCTCCTGTCCGAGCAGACTCTCAGACTGCTGATGGAACACTAGGACTGACAGTAATGCTAACAGCTGTTTTTAAACAACGTTGGCTGTATTTCTGTTTCAGCTGTATTTTTTGTGGTGATGAAATGAAAGGGCTGTGTTTTTTAACTTGACACATTCAGAAATGAACAGACGTCGTTTGGCTGCTGTATGTTTTGCTCTGCCTGACCTGCTTTGTGGTGATGAGCTCAGATGGCGCGTTGATGCCCAGCTCCTCCAGTGGGTAGATGATCTGACGCCGTGGACGCACTGGCACCATGCAGCTAAGCGCCGCAGTCAGAGAGTCAGAGACATTCTGGTACAACGAGAAATGATAAACTGATGTAAAATGTAAAAGCCTGTTAAATTACACTGGCATGTAGATTACTGTACTGTTACATTAGCAGTTAACATTACTCGTAAATACATATGACAGATACTTAACACTTAAATACCCACCTATAGTTTTATGAATTCAAAGACTAGTTTAGTGATGTCTGACATATTTATAGATGTTTAAATCTCTATACAGTATATGAACTCAACATTTAGAGAATTTAGAGAGCTGCGCCCACCTTTTGACCGAGGATTGGTGGGTAGACGGGGTAGTAGATGCAGGACGTGTGTGCCAGGCGCAGCACCTCCCTGAGGAAGTGCTTGGTGTGATGCTGGAAGATGGGGTTTAGAACAAAGTGGCAGAGTTGAGCATGTTCCTCAGGCTGGTAATGACTGAAGTACACAAAGTTCTCGATGTTGTAGTGGGCACGGATGTACTCGATGTTCTGAAATGAGACCATGCAGAAAAGTGAGGGGTGTGGTTTCTTTTAGTGGAATCAGAAATAGGTCTTTAAATCTGTGATCTTTGGGAAAGGTTTGCCTAAATTAAACAGTGAGCGAATGCAAGAATCAATTTCAGCTCCCCGCTTTACCAGCAGTGCTTCTGCGCAGTCCGTTTTTTAAGGTTTCTTCATGTTGTAAACATTAAGCGTTAAACTGAATCACCTTCTCGTTTTTGATGATCGTTATTCCAACAATCTGCCCCTCCACCTCAGCTACAAATGCTTGAACGAGCGCTCCATCCTGTGGATGAAAGGTCGGGTTTATAAAGATTCCACACTTTTGTTTTTAATCCTATATAACTATTTAAAATACATTTATAGAATTCCTAAATGTTTTCAGCTAAGTAGGTCCTGGGTTGTAATAGGGGGCAGGGACAGGGGGCAGTGCCTATGTCAACAAATTTAAACCCACATACAACAGAAAACAGAGCACTTTGGGTGATGTGATCCTGTTGCAGTCTGGACATCATGATTATCTCAACTGTGCTTTTCAGTGACTAAATAAACTCCTCTATTCTGGGTTGCCAGGTCAGATCAAACTGGTCCGCATACCTGATTTAGCACCTTATTGTATCTGAACTTGGGACCAGCACTGAGAAAGCACAAACACTGACATGTGCACCTACCAATGGCTTGATGTTCACCCACGAACCCTTAAAAAGATAGATGAGAAAGTCCAAGCTGTCACCTTATGTTGAGATAAAATGGTCAGATGTTTTAATATGTAGACAAAATCAAACTAATGTACGCAAAACTCTCATCATTCTAACCTCAAGTTTAAAATATATTAATTTGGTAGAAAAGCAGTGCACTTGGCAACCCAATGTAGAGTGCTATAGGAAAAAAACTGCTGATTTTATTTATTAAGATTATTAATGTCTTTTTTGTTGTTTTTGTAGGGCTCATAGTGGGTCCAGTGCCGCTACACACTTTCTAAACTGGAAAAAAGGAATACCAAGACTTAATTTACAACAGCCGACCTTTTGAGGTCTGAACCTCTATTTTTAATTTCTGTTAACTAACCAAGTCACGATGAGTCTTGAAGAACACGTCCAGATCCTCTATCAGTTCTTCACGCAGGTCAAGATTCTGAACCAACATCCCAACTGCACTTCTGTCTTCAGAAACTGCAGCACGGGCCTTCAGTGTTCTGTTAAAATCAAACCCAAATGGTAAATATTAACCTCCAGCAAGATACCATATATGTTTACATTATATATTACATATATTATATATTATAATAGGAATGGGCACCACCAGTATATAACTCAGAGGGTGCTAATAGTTCCAGGCTTTGCCTTCAGAGCAGCTTTAATGCTTTGGGCAAAGCTCACTGATTGCACTGACCGCAAGGCAGGAATACTCTGAACAGGGCGACAATCCATCGTAGACCCCCAAACAACCCCCTCCTCACTCACCGCACAATCAAGTCTGTGTAGATAATGTCTTAAACTGCCACTGTCCTGGATTGAATTTTGTATATTTACAACACGCTGAAGCTGATAAGGTAAAATATTACATTATTTGTATTTCTTTCTTTCTTTCTTTTTTTGTTTGTTTCTTTATTTATTTATTTTAAGACTTTCCAGGGTGGTCCTGCCTTCACCCAGTGTTTCCCAGTGGGTCCTCTGCAACCCTGCCCAAGTGGTTTATGGAGCCATTATTTATTATCTTGTTATAGAAGATTATTATTAAGGAGTGTCTGCACCACAGGGTTCACCTGGTCCTGTAAAAATGTTTTGACTTTTATACAACCGTGCATCGGGCATAAAACTGCCAATTCTGATAAGCAGGCCAGATTGATCTGCTCTGGTGACCCTAAAATATGGGTGCAGCTCATCTTAAATTCTGGTATTTTGACTGCTTCAGTTTGTGTGGGTTTACTTGAGCAGGCCGGAGCGGTGGAAGATGTAGAGTTCCTGCCCCAGGCTGCTGCACTGACGTGGCACCGCTCTGATAAAGGACTGGAGCAGGGGGAACTCGGGGACCAGCTTAGGTACCATGATGATGCAGAATTCTCTCTCCTGGTCCAACAGAGCACAAAGAAACATCATAAAACTGTTAACACTGCTGGGTAATACACGGAAATGACATCATCTGTCCAGTCACACAGAGCATTTATTACACCATTTCTGTTTATTAGATCAGATTGTCCACAAATGTTATCTTTAAACAGTAGACTAGTTTTAATATGATTATATTTGGTTCTTTAGGTTTGTGCTGGATCTGTAAGAGTCACATAGCTGACTAGTGCAGAGCAATAGGTTCAGGCATGAGAAGTGAAGGATACACATAGAGCACAGCACGATGATCCGTACACACGAAGGTCCAAGAGTGGATAGATTCAAACTTACAATCTTCTGATTAATAGCCCAAAGCTCTACCTACTAAGCCAGGTCATTAAATAAACTTGTTCGCGAACGGGGCGGCACGGTGGCTCTGTGGGTAAGCACTGTCGCCTCACAGCAAGAAGGTCCTGGGTTCGTTCCCCAGGCGGGGCGGGTGGGTCCTTTCTGTGCGGAGATTGCATGTTCTCCCCGTGTCTGTATGGGTTTCCTACCACAATCCAAAAACATGCAGTCAGGTTAATTGGAGACACTCAATTGCCCTATAGGTGAATGTGTGTGTGTGTGTGTGTGCCCTGCGATGGACTGGCGCCCCGTCCAGGGTGTTACTGTGTGCCTTGCACCCATTGAAAAGCTGGGATAGGCTCCAGAACCCAAGCGACCCAAATTGGATAAGCGGTTAAGTGAGTCAGTGTACGCGAACGCCCCCTTGTGGAGGCTTTATGTGACATCTTGTAAGATGCATTGCTTTTTCAGCTGATAGCACAGCTGAAAATCGAACCCAGAGAAGGTAAGAGTCTAATGGAATAATCATGTGTGTGTGTGTGTGTGGGATGAATACATGCTGCACATGAGCTTCACTCACCAGGTAAAGTTTGAACACATACGGTAAGAAATCCACCGACCTACAAGGAAATAAATGATAAAAAGAGAAAAAAAGAGCAGGAAGTTTATCGACTGCATCTGTTTGTTGATCACAGAGTGAAAACACTTGCCATGTTGGACACTAACGATGGCGTCTGTGGCCAGCCAATCTGTCGACTCGACTCGACTCGTCGCGTCTCGTCTCGTCTCGCTGTCACTTTAAGCGTTCGGCTCATTAATTACGTGCTCACTCTCTGTGGGGAGCGGGCCGACTCCATATTCGGCAACAGCTGGGGAGTAAAGCGGCAGAAAGCTGAACCCAGCGGGAGCCAACAAGCAGTCACAACCCACCCCCCTGTTTTACCCCACACCAGATCTTAAACTAAAGCCAGTAGAGCAGAGCCAGAGAGAGAGAGAGAGCGAGAGAGAGAGAGTTTCCATCCATGTGTAGGACGTTAGTGAGGGAATCACTCATCACCCCTGATGTTCTGTTCAGGTCAAACTGACCTACTTTAAATCGTGTCCATATTTAAATGACCGCTGTGTTCCCGGCTTGATTGCTCTAATTAAATCATAATTATATTAAACCATTTTAATGATGTTTTGGTCATTTTGACCATTAGTTCCTGTTTATGACTGGCTTTATTCCATTTATCAAGACTTTTATATAAGTCTGTTTATTCACACTTACATACACTAGATGGCCAAAAGTATTTGGACACCTGACCATCAGCTTGTCGGACATCCCAGTTCCAAAATGAGTGGTATTACAAGACTTCTCACGAGTATGTCTGTGGGAATTTGTGCCTTTTCAGTCAAAAGACTGGCTCTGCACTGATGTTGGTCAATAAAGCTTCAATTGATGTTCCGATTCATCCCAGAGTTGTTGAGTGAGGCTGAGGTCAGGGCTCTGTGCAGGACATTGGAGATTATTTATACTGAGCTTTTCTTAATGGCTTTATAGAGCTTCTTTTTTTTTTGCATCAGAAAGTATGAATTAGTCAAATTAGAAACAACAGCATATAAACTACAACGGTTTATGGATTTATGGTACATAATAAAGTACAATGGAACCTCGATTTAACAGACAACATCTGGAAAACTGAATGTCCAGTCTGCTTGTTTAAAATTCCCACGAGAAGTGTATCAATACCAGTAGTTCAGTAAGTGTCCACTAGTCTGCACACTTCTCTTTGTTTACATGAGAGGATTTATTTTGTCGGGAGGCTCACTCTGTTCTCGCCTTTTTCTCTATTGCTTAGTTCTGCACCAGCGCTGCTCCAGTAGCCACCAGCAGAACTTCAGACTCCGATTAATAGAAACTCTGAGTCCCCACTATACCATCCTGTCCCCAGTAGTACAGGACACCAGTTTTACGACTTACGGACCAGTGCTCCCCCCTTTTAGTCTGTTAAATCGAGGTTCCACTGTATATGTGGATGTGGACTCCTGAACTGAGCTTGCGGGACACCCAATTCCGAAACCGTAGGCATTAATATGGAGTTGCATCCCAGTCAGCCTCCTTTGTAGCGTGTGTACCAAAAACCGTTTATATTACCAGTAACTGGAGACATAATTTAACCAGCTGAGTTTGAAGAGATGATAACCTTCATGATGGGTCTCATCATACCAACACAACACATGTGATCACTGTCAAGAGCTTTAAAAACACTTCAGAAACACCTTAATAGATTTTTTTTTCAATGTATAGCAAACAAAACAGGTGTTTAGTTGAACTGACCTCATTTCAAACTTCTTGTCAATAGAGAAAAGCTGGATACTAAAAGCATTCAGGATCTCGACTGGTTCCTCGACCACGCCGAGCTCTGTGCAGTCTGCTGGATGAGCTGCTGTGGGTTTTTCCTGACGTACAAACACAAAAGAAAGAAAATACCAAAGAAAAAAGTGAAATAAGAATAAAGGAAGAACTATTAGAGGAATAAAGTAAAAGTAAGAAAAATAAAAAGTAAGAAATAACGAATAATGGGAAGAAAGTAAAGCTGAAGAGTAAATATGAACATTAGGAGCAGATAATCTAATCTAATAATCAAAAACGAGCTAGAAATTAATAAATCTGTAAAATAAAACAGTAAGAAAGAAGATAAAAGAAAAGAATAAACAATTGTTGTGTCCAGTAATTCACCTCCTCCAGATCAGTCGGGTGTTTTTCTTCATCTGTGGACGTCCTGTGGTCTAATCGCTCTGAATCCTGAGTTTGATTTCCTGAATGTTTCTTTATGAGTCCGTTAAATGGTCCGAGCTGGAAGCACTGGTTCAGCAGCTGCAGGTTCAGCTCACCGGTAACACTGATGAAGCCAACGGCCCTTCCTTCATCCTGAATCCACACAATACAACCCGATATTAAACAGAACATCTGCCGCTGCTGCTGCTGCTGCTCTCTCTGCTTTCATTTTTCTTTCTTTTTAAAGTTTTTTTGGTTGTCTTTTTATTTTCTTTCCTGTAATTGTTATTTTCCTTTTTTCCTTTTATACCTTTATGTGCCTTGCTATCTGTGAATCAACCGCCTCACGTGAAGGCACATCGACCAGCCAGCAGAGGTCGCAATTGCAGCAGCGCTGTGGAATGGGTTTGACCTTTTTCCTCCCTCAGACACAGCCATTCATATCTGTGTGGGCACCGGCCGATTGATAACGCAGCTGAGATTTGATCTGGGCTGATCTCTGGGCTGACTCCCCTTTCCTCAGACAAGGCTAATAGTGTTTGCCCAGAGAGGCTGGTAGCAGCATTGAGATTGGAACTCAGAAGCTTCAGCTTTTTACAGCTTACTGAAGTTCCTTTACATGTACACTTACAGTACTGTGACAGTACACTGTCTAAGCAATTGAGGGTCAAAGGCCTTGCAGTGGCAACCTGGCAGTGGTGGGGCTTGAACCAGCGACCTTTTGATTACTGGTCCAGTACTTTAACCACTAGACAAACTGTCCTGGTTTAATATGCTTCGGTTAATTATTAACTATTTTAAAACAAATATTCATGATACCTTGTCGACAGTCTGACTGACCTCACACACCGCCACGTGGTTCAGCTCATCCTGAGCCTGGATCAGTTCGGACAGGAAGTACGGCCCATACGAGCCCGTCAGCTTCTTCATCTGCTCTGGTAAAACGCATGTGAGATCATCGTGGTCCTCCACCCTGCAAAATATCATCAACAAAATATCATATTACCCCCCAAATAACTCACCTCACATGCTGTTCTGAATGAAAATATACAGATATATTATTTATGGCATTAAACTTTGCATGCTAGCCCACTATCTCTGAGATCCGGTGCTCTACACACACACACACACACACACACACATATGATTGGTTATTGGGGGCACAAACAAAACCTGTACCTAGATGAGATTTGATTTAATTCCGTAATCATGGATAGTATTAACTGATACTCAGTTCTAACACTGGTATCATAATAAAACTGTTGAAATGAAGTCTGAGCATTAGTTTAGTATGTTAGTGGGATTAATCGTGTACCTGGCTCTGCGGACATGCAGTCTCGGGCAGTAGTTGTGTCTGTGGCACACGAATGCAGCACCCTGTTCTGCCTCCTGAACACAGGGCATGGGCTCGAAAATCTCCACCAGGGCTTGCTCTAAAAAAAATAGAATCGGCTGTGAGCATCATCATGTAAAAAAAAATATATATACTGTATATATAGATCGTCCTGGTTGTGTTTGTTTAATTAAAAAGACACACCAATTTAATTCTGTGAGCTAAATGATTGATTTCCCAAACACCTTTTAGATGAACTGGACCACTGATTGTGAGTCCGGCCTTCTCGTCCTACCACATCAATACCTGACATTCCCACAGACACACTCCAAAATCTTGTGGATCTTGTTTTACTGCCACATATGAGATGGAGGCTTCTTATTCAAATTAAATTCTAATAAAATGTCTCATAATCGGTTGTACACATACTGTTTGCTTACTGTATGTAAAAGTATCATTAATTTTACCCAGACTGCTGCTGTACGGCGTGGCGAGGCAGATGTACTCCAGCTCTGTGATGGCATTAAAGACAGTTCTGTTGGGATAAAGAAGATGGAGATGTTATGCTTCAGGCCTGCTTGGTGTCGACTCTTTATGACATTTCGGCTCCGGATGTAAAATCAAATTTTATCTGATTGTGGAATTCAATGCAAAAGCTCGGAATGGAAACAGGAAGACGTCGGCATGGGTGGAAATGCAATTGTTGCTGCCTCAAACCAGATTTGCACTGGATTTAACCAGATGACTATAGAGAAGCCTGGCTTATTTGAGGCTAGAGACATAAAAGCATGACAAGCTCGACAAATCACAATGCTGGCTTTAGAAAAATCAAATAAAATAAAGTCGTTTAAACTACAGTATTGTGTTCTTATTGTACCTGATAATCTCTTTAGCGCTCGGGGCGGAAAAGCTGGACTCGGCCACGAACAGATGCAGGAAAAGAGTGTTTAAAGGCTACAGAGATAAAAAAAATAAAAACCCAGAAGGAACTTTAAACATGAGACGTAACATCATGATCTGTTATTAATCATGTACAAATAATTACATTTACATACATCTGTAACATCTTAACATCTGTAAGGTACATGTACATTTGGGGGCCAACACCAAAAACACCTATCTATCCGTCTATTGTAGGGCCTCGGCTGTGAAGTGGAACCCTGGAACCCAGTGGTAGTGGGCATTATTCTATTAAACAATAGAACAACACCACAACACTGACCAGGACAGGAGAAAGCCGTAAGTGACGATAAATGAACAAATGCATTTTAAAAAGCTAAGAATTATTAAACACCCCTCCACATACATGTATTGTACAAGTGTATGTAAACGTTTGACTTGCAATAGGAAGCTCATCAGTTTTCCTACAGTGAACATCGTGGCATTAAAACTGGTTCGAAGCAGCTGCTCCCATGAATCCTGATCCACCAGCTCTCCGATCGGGTGATCCACAAACGCAGCGTGGGACAGGACTTGATTTTCTTCTGTGCTAATAGTCACCGCCAGATTAGCTTTCTCTCTGAAAACGGGTAAAGAAAAACAACAAGTGATAGTAGTAGTGATCTGATACCAAAGCTGATATTTGACTTAAAGTTGAGATCTAGAATTTTAAAAATCACATTTACAAAAGCTGCAAATCAATACAAATGAAGTCCCAGCCTTACATAATGTAATTACATAGTTTCTCTCTAAATAACACCCTCTTTACTCCAACCCCACCATGAGTGCTAACAAAAGCTCTGTTTTTGTCTCATCTAATCAAAGAACCTGCTTCCAGTCAAAGGTGCAACAGGGGCTAGTGAGAGGCCTCCTTCTACCACCAAATAGGTTGTTGGTATTGATCTGGTGTCCAGTTGTGACATCCTCATGAACTGGTATTTATTTATGGCCCTTTCTCAAAAATATAAACGATACTCACAGCAAGTGGATCACGCTTACTTTTCCGAACACCTCGACAGTTTCTGGATTGATTAGTTTAGTGATCTGATGAGCATCTGAGGACTCTGTTCTTCTTACGGTCACACTTTTTACAGTCCCGGTGGAGGAGGTAATGGTCTTCATCTTCTACTAGCAAGAATACAGATATATTAATCTATAGTTTACAAACACTTGTTAGAGATTTAATACTCCTGGACAGTAGTAGCCTAGTGGGTAGAGCTTTGGCCTATATATAAACGGAAAGGTTGAGAGTTCGTATCCCAGTTCTGCCATGCAGTCGCTGTTGGGCCCTTGAGCAAGGCCCTTAACCCTCTCTGCTCCAGGAGCGCCATACGATGGCTGACCCTGCACTCTGACCCCAGCTTTCAAACGAGGTGGGATATGCGAAGAAAGAATTTCTTTGTACTGTATGTATATATGACAAATAAAGGCTTTCTGTTCTATTCTACCATCCCGGGCGACCATTCTGTTCACATTAGTATAAGATGACAGTCCTCTTGAATTTTTCCAAGAAAACACAGTTCCATAATAGGTTCAGTCAAACTATTCCTATTTATATGAGGACAAAAAGTCCTCAGCTGTACTCATTAGCACTAACGAGGAATTTGGATGCCATGCAGGAAAATGCAACAACGTTATAGAGACTGGATCAGTAAGTATGTGTTCCAATCATTAGGTTTATAAACACACACACACACACACACACACACACAATCACACACTTGCACACTTACACACGCACACTTACAAACTCCCATGCATGCATACACTCACACACTCACACACACACTTAGATCCTGACACATATTACTCTAACACATATACACACACACATACACATACACACGATCACACATACACAAACACTCACACACTCAAATACATAAATACACACACACTTGCACATATACTACATACACACACACACTTAGATCCTGACACATATTACTCTTACATACATACACACACATACGCACACACACACTCATACACAAACTTACTGTACATGCACACACACACACACACACACACACACACGCATATATACACATGCTCACACACTAACACACATACACTTACATACTTAATTGCACACATACCTACACTGTGACACATAATTACACACACACACACACACATATATATATATACAGTATATATATATATATATATATATTTACACTCATACGTACATACACACACACAAACTTACATGCACACATACACACACACTCGCACACACACACACACACACACAGGTGTGTCAGTGCTGTTTTGTCAGAAGTAAATGTAATAAATTATACCTTTTAGGCGTCTGTCGCTTATAAAACGTCTAATTTTATACAAACTGTCGATTTTATACAGATCAAGCAAAATTAAATGTTGTATTAATTTTTCTGTATATTAATCCAGTAGCTGCCTGTCAGCCGTTAGCGTTTTGTTGCCGTGGTAACTAAACGTCACGGCGTATCGAACGTACCTGATTCAGTCCTGATCGTTCATTGGGCACACTTTCCACCCGCATTAATACCAAGCCCGCCTACTAACATTTTCTATTTTATTATTGGCTAATTTTACAAGCATCTTTAAGTCAGAATTGATTGACGTAGCTAACAGCCAATCAAATGAAAGAAAACTGAATTTGTCGGAATGCAGGTGGGAAAAAAAAAACCACGGGAAAGAAGTTATGGCGGACAATTTGTTCATGCCAGAACGTTGTTAATGCATGTATTGTGTTTTAAGTTATTAAACTAAACTCTGTAAATTAAGTTTTAATTCTTTCTGAGGATTGTGTGAAATATTGAAGCCATGGCGTCCACCGCGGCGGGAAAACAAAGGATACCGAAAGTGGCAAAGGTGAGAAATATAGTTTAGTTTGTTCTGCTAGCATTGTTGCTATGCTAACTAGGTAAGATGTTGAATTAGTTTAATAAAATCTGGTCTGTTAAATGAAGGACAATAAAGCATTTATCTTCTACTGACGTTTATATTAAATACGTCATGTTTAATTGTTTAACAGTCAGTGCTTCGTACTTTTATGACACATGTTATGTTGTTAGCTTAGCATTTTAGCTATGCGTTTTGCTATGTACACAGTGTGAGATCCATTAATTCACTCATTTTCACTAACTGCTTGATTCTGGTCATTGTCAAGGTGGGCCAGTGTCACCCAGGAACACTAGGCACGAGACAGGAACACACCTTGGACAGGGTGCCGATCTATAGCTAAGAACAGACAATCCACCTTCTGCATGATTTCGAAGGAAAGAAAGGAAAACAGGAGTCCTTAAAAATGAAGCTCAATTAGGCAAGTAAAGCTGCCTAAATAAACAGAGTGACAAAGCTTTAGCACTGCCACTGTGGGCCCCTGTGCAAGGCCCTAACCCCAATCGCTTGATCTGTCTATGGTCCCATTTGTGGATTGGAAATGAGGACCAAACCCAGACCCTTAGGAACCCCGTTGCTATGCTGTACCCACACCTCCAGCTGCAAAACTGAGCCACCACCAAGATAAATTTATAGTGATATTAAGGTCTGTTTACAACATTAAAGCGTAAAAAACTCGACAGATGTGTTTATATTCAAAGTAAGGATGCAAATGTTGTCAAAATAGAAATAAATATTTAAAGAACATTAACAGGCTTTGTTTCAACAACACTTTATACATTAAATGACAGTAAGATAGTGAATATGGCTGTAATGTAGAGCAGTAAGATGATTATAAACATTGTACATTGTAATAATATTTTATTACCTGCTGAAAATTAATCAGAAACTCACCTGGTTCGATATTTCACACTTTGCTCTGCCTTTCTATACCAGGTGAAGAATAAAGCCCCGGCTGAGGTGCAGATCACCGCCGAGCAGCTTCTCCGAGAAGCCAAGGAGAGAGAACTCGAGCTTCTTCCCCCTCCACCCAAACAGAAGATCACAGATGAAGAGGAGCTAAATGACTACAAATTACGAAAACGCAAGGTAGAACTGTATTCAGGTCGTATTCGTTTCTTTTTCTCCTTATTAGATTTTTTAATCATCTGAAATCACTGTTTTTTATCTGCTCGAAAGGGATTTGAAGACAATATCCGAAAGAACAGAACTGTAATTACCAACTGGATAAAGTACGCACAATGGGAGGAAAGTCTGAAAGAAGTGCAGAGGTAAAAGCACTGAAGCAGTCTGCTAATGCTTAGTCTAATGATTTCATGGGAATTTAAACTATAAAACTGTGTGTGTGTGTCACTATAAAAACTGTTTGTGTGTGTTTGTGTTTAAATGTAAAGGGCTCGATCTATTTACGAGCGAGCGCTGGATGTGGATCACCGAAACGTCACACTGTGGCTGAAGTACGCCGAGATGGAGATGAAGAACAAGCAGGTCAATCATGCACGCAACATCTGGGACCGAGCCATCACCATCCTACCCAGAGTCAACACCTTCTGGTAAATCTGAGTATTTCTTGACTTTATAAGAGCTAACTGCTGTGGTGTCAGTTGTAGAGGCCTGTGTATAGAAAAGCTTTTGAACTTCATTGCAATCATTAAATTAGGAATACGCATAAAATATCAGTGACTACCTAACGGATACAAAGCACCCACATAAACCTTTTCTGCCGTGAATGTAACTCACAAGAGTAAACACGGCAGATAGATAGATAGATAGATAGACAGACAGACAGACAGACAGACAGACAGACAGACAGACAGATAGACAGATAGATAGATAGATAGATAGACAGACAGATAGATAGATAGACAGATAGATAGATAGATAGATAGACAGATAGATAGACAGATAGATAGACAGATGGATAGACAGACGGATAGATGGATAGACAGATGGATAGACAGACAGATAGATAGATAGATAGATAGATAGACAGACAGACAGACAGACAGATAAATAGACGGATAGACTGATAGATAGACGGATAGACTGATAGACAGATAGATAGAGGCCAGTGTATTGATTACATGTATTCGTTTTGCAGGTACAAATACACCTATATGGAGGAGATGCTGGGAAACGTGGCGGGCTGCAGGCTGGCGTTTGAACGCTGGATGGAGTGGGAACCTGAAGAACAGGCCTGGCACTCCTACATCAACTTTGAGCTGCGCTATAAGGAGGTGGAGAAAGCCAGAACCATCTATGAGAGATATATCCCTATCATAGACAATATGAAGGTCTTACTGCACAGAGTGTGTTCATATTTTATTTAATCAAGGTTAATGTGTTAAAACTAGTTGATGCTGGTCATTAAAAGTGGAATTCTGACATACACTATGGCCAAAAGTATTTGGACGCCTGACCATCCTATTTTAAAAACAAATGCTATTAAGATAGAGTAACCTCTGTGTGATCTTTTCAGCTAGAACAACAGCCACTCTTTTGAGAAGGCTTCTCACAAGCTTTCAATCTATGTCTGTGGGAATTTGTGCATTTGCATGGCTGAGCACTGTTTTGTTTTATTAGGATTTTAACGTCATGTTTTACACTTTGGTTACATTCATGACAGAAACGGTAGTTACTGCTTACAAGGTTATATTGAACGCAGTCATGGACAATTTAGTATCTTCAGTTCACCTCACTTGCACGTCTTTGGACTGTGGGAGGAAACCCATGCAGACATGTGGAGAACATGCTAACTCCACACAGAAAGGACCCGGACCGTATTGAGCCACCGTGCCGCTTGGCAGGGCACTGATATTGCTCGAGAAAGCCTTGGTTGATGTTCCAGATCATTCCAAAGATGTTCAGTGGGGCTGAGGTCAGGGCTCTCTGCAGGACACTGGAGTTGTCCTGCAGTCATGCTGGAACAGGTTAGAGCCTTCCCTAAACTGTTGACGCATAGTTGGGAGCACATAATTGATTTATTGCACCTGTTAGCAATTGTTGTAGCAGAAACATGTGAATTCAGTAATTAGAATTGGTGTCCCAGTACTTTTGTCCATATAGTGTATATAAGACGACACTGTTGTGATACAACATTGCTAGTACGGCTCAATTTTTCTGAAGTACGTATTAAAGATTGGGGATGTAATGATTCACCGATTCAAATCGATTTGACATATTGACAAAATGAACCGATATTCACTTTAAACAGCAGAGTAAGCTGGCGCTGTACACCTCGCCTGGTTGACGTCACTGGCACTATACGCCTGGTTGCCGAATTCGGGGGTTTTCAGCCAAATTGGGCTTAATTCAAAATTGTTTTGCATAGTTTGTACCTACCTCAGAAAAAAAGGGCACTCATTATTTAGATAATTAAAAGATAAGCCCAAATACAGTATTTTCTTTTATTTTTTAAGAGAAATAATAAATGAACCCAGTAATCGTGCACCGCATCGCATCGTGGGTAGAGTGTATCGTTACATCCCTACTAAAGATTGAACTTGCGGTCCTTAACGTCACTGCACTCGTGATCATCCATCCTGAAGTGAAGAACTGGATCAAATACGCCCGCTTCGAGGACAAACACGGCTACATAGCTCACGGCAGAAAAGTGTTCGAGAGAGCCGTGGAGTTCTTCGGCGAGGAGTACATCGACGAAAACCTGTTCGTTGCCTTCGCCAGATTTGAGGAGAAGCAAAAGGAGGTAATCCTAGAGAACGTCTAAATATGCATGGAAATATGTATGTTCGTGTGCACTGTTTGACCTGACGTGTGTGTGTGTGTGTGTGTGTGTGTTTCAGTTCGAGCGCGTTCGGGTGATTTATAAGTTCGCTCTGGATAGAATCCCCAAACATCAAGCGCAGGAGCTGTTCAAGAACTACACTGTATTCGAGAAGAGGTTCGGGGACAGGAGAGGGATCGAGGACGTCATCGTCAGCAAGCGCAGGTTCCAGTATGAGGAGGAGGTCAAGGTATGAAAACCAGTTGCTCAATGTACACCGGTCAGCCATAACATTAAAACCACCTCCTTGTTTCTACACTGTGTCCATTTTATCAGCTCCACTTACCATATAGAAGCACTTTGTAGTTCTACAATTACTGACTGTAGTCCAGCTGTTTCTCTGCATGCTTTGTTACCCCCTTTCACCCTGTTCTACAATGGTCAGGACCACCACAGGACCCCCACAGAGCAGGTATTATTTAGGTGGTGGATGATTCTCAGCACTGCAGTGACACTGACATGGTGGTGGTGTGTTAGTGTGTGTTGTGCTGGTACGAGTGGATCAGACACAGCAGCGCTGCTGGAGTTTTTAAACACCTCACTGTCACTGCTGGACTGAGAATCGTCCACCAACCAACAGCGCCCTGTGGGCAGCGTCCTGTGACCACTGATGAAGGTCTAGAAGATGACCGACTCAAACAGCAGCAATAGATGAGCGATCGTCTCTGACTGACATCTACAAGGTGGACCGACTAGGTAGGCGTGTCTAATAGAGTGGACAGTGAGTGGACACGGTGTTTAAAAACTCCAGCAGCGCTGCTGTGTCTGATCCACTCATACCAGCAAAACACACACTAACACACCACCACCATGTCAGTGTCACTGCAGTGCTGAGAATGATCCACCACCTAAATAATACCTGCTCTGTGGTGGTCCTGTGGGGGTCCTGACCATTGAAGAACAGGGTGAAAGCATGCAGAGAAGCAGATGGACTACAGTCCAGTGCTTCTATATGGTAAGTGGAGCTGATAAAATGGACAGTGTAGAAACAAGCAGGTGGTTTTAATGTTATGGCTGATCAAGGTATAGTGGATAGTATCATTTGCTCACTGGTTTCATATTGTAATCTTCCGTTCAGGCGAACCCGCACAACTACGACGCCTGGTTCGATTACCTGCGCCTGGTGGAGAGCGACGCAGACGCCGACACGGCCCGAGAGGTGTACGAACGAGCCATCGCCAACGTCCCCCCCATCCTGGAGAAGAGGCACTGGAGACGCTACGTCTACCTGTGGATCAACTACGCCCTGTACGAGGAGCTGGAGGTCAAGGTCAGTCCCGGACGCTTCACCGAGGGTTTATTTCGGATCCGGAGGACGGGAGGTGTAAGTGTGCGTAACGAGCGCTTGTGTGTGCTGCTCTGACAGGATCCTGAGAGGACGCGGCAGGTGTATCAGGCGTGTCTGGAGCTCATCCCTCACAAAAAGGTACAGCTTTTGAAAAGGGGTTCAAGGTACGGATGTATAGAAACCAATATGCATTCATTTTCATGTTTCACCACCGCTCTACCCTGGTCAGGGTCACTGGAATCACGGGCTGCATTTCAGTAACACCCTGGACAGAAGGTCAACTGCCCTGTGTGAGGCATAACCACTGACCAGGACTAGTGTGCGAGTGTCCGAGGGGACAGAACAGGGCGGTGCAAGCGGCAGATGCACCTTTATTTCATTTTCATGCAACCGCTTATCCTGGCAAGGGTTGTGGCGGGTCCGGTTCCACCGGCAATCCAGTGCCCAGTCGGCCAATAGCACCTCTGAGATTCAGCATAATAGACCTCTGCACAGTAACACATGTATTATGCACATGTGTAAATGTTTGGACTTTGAATGTACAGTATATATACAGAATTTTAACCCAGGAGTCGTTCATTTCTCTGTTTCCATCTTTTGTTTATAGTTCACCTTTGCCAAAATCTGGCTGCTCTACGGCCAGTTTGAGATCCGTCAGAAGAACCTGCAGAACGCCAGACGAGGCTTGGTAAGGATTTACAGTCATGACAAAATCAGGATCATTAATCTCCACTTTAACTTAAAGTATCTATTATTATTATTATTATTCACATTATTATGTGGTTCGTGTTTCTCCAGAACTTCCTCTCAGCTGTTTGGGTCTTTAGGCTTCTCAGTGGCTTTTGGTTCCTCTAATTGTATCCATCCATCTTGTTGCTGACCGTCCTCTTTCTCCTTACTTTAACCCTTCCCAGTGTTTTTAAATTTACATTTACATTTTCAGTACAGTGACTGTGTACAGTCTGAGCAATTGAGGGTTAAGGGCCTTGCTCAAGCAGCAACCTGGCAGTGGTGGGGCTTAAACAAGAGACCCTCTGATCACTGGTCCAGGACCTCAACCACTAGGCTACAGCTGGCCGAGTGGTTCTTCTTATGTGTCCAAATAAAAAAGCTTCCCGTTATTTTTCTGGACTTTGAGTGAAAGATTGGGTTTGATTTAGTCGAGGATCCTTTTGTTTGTCTTATTTACCCCCTCTCAAAGTTCACTGATAATATTCTCCCAGTCCTGCTTTTTACTGTGTGGTGGAAAAAACCCTTAACCTCAGAAACTGGATTGTGAGTAGAAAAGAGTTTTAATCTTGTCTGCAAAGAAGGATCACACTCACACAGAGACTCAGACAGAAAAAATAAACACCCTTATATACGTTCTTCTGCGAGTCTGTAGGACCGCTAACAGGGATTTCTTAGCTAGGACATATAAACTGGTCTAAACCAGCTAGAACTGGGTGTTGGACGTCAGACAATGCAACTTCATTACATTCACCACGTACGATTACTCTTGGAATATTGGAATATGACTACTGGCAATCATGCCCTAAGCATGTCTTTATTTTCTAAGTGTAGATGAACAATTTTCCCTCATAGGCTGGAGAATTCTGTTGTTTGGAGAGACATGGTAGGTGCATTTCAATCGCCCCAGTAGTTCCTTGTATAGTGGACCACACACACGGGGAATTCATACATTTTAAGTGAGATTCCAAACCAGAGAGAATGAAGTGCAGGTTATGTGTGGTATTTCCTGACTCCTGGATCCTTTGCCGTTAGTATTTGAACCATATTAACCAGGTTGAATCTGTCTATCACTTCCACATCCTCTCCATTAATGGTAAAGTTAGTGACGTTTTCTGTTCTTGTGACTTTGGTCCCGTCTTTCCCCCCTTATCTTTGATTTTTTTTTTACAATCTTGAATCCTGCAGGGCACGGGCATCGGGAAATGTCCGAAAAACAAGTTGTTTAAGGGCTACATCGAGCTGGAGCTGCAGCTCAGAGAGTTCGACCGCTGCCGGAAGCTCTACGAGAAATACCTGGAGTTCAGCCCGGAGAACTGCACCACCTGGATCAAGTTTGCCGAGCTGGAGACCATCCTGGGAGACGTGGACCGGGCGCGGGCCATATTCGAACTGGCCACCGGTCAGCCGCGCCTCGACATGCCCGAGGTGAAACGCCCTTCTCCCTTAACTTCATTTTATTGCCTGTCGTGTTCTCTGATGCGAGCCGTATCCTGAAACGTCTTGGTGTTCCTGATTTGTGTTGCAGGTTCTGTGGAAGTCGTACATCGATTTTGAGATAGAGCAGGAGGAGTACGAGAACACACAGAGACTCTATAAGAGGCTCCTGCAGCGCACACAGCACGTCAAGGTACGCGTCTTATCTCAGGGCTCTGAAAGGTGCTGCGGTTCCGTCCACGTGGTCACGGTTGTGGTGGGTCCGACTCCACCTACTCACTTAGTCATTAACACCTAGATGCCTCAGACTTGAGTATTTGGACACCTGACCGAAGGTGACCCCTTGTTACCTTTCTTAGCTACAATTCTAAAATTCTTACAGGTCTGTGAACTGTGTCTGTGGGAATTTGTGCCCATTCAGTAAAAAGAGTATTTGTGTGGCAGATAGTTGGGCAGAACATAGACGGGGCAGTTGTAGGTCAGTGGTTAAGGTACTGGACTAGTAACCAAAAGGTTGCCGGTTCAAGCCCCACCACTACCAGGTTGCCACTGTTGGGCCCTTGAGCAAGGCCCTTAACCCTTAGTTGCTTAGATTGCATACTGTCACAACTGTAAGTCGCTTTGGATAAAAGCGTCTGCTAAATGCCGAAAATGTAAATGTGTCTGTCTGTCTGTCTATCTAATCTGTCTATCTAATATACCTATTTTATGTCTTATCTAATCTATCTATCTAATCTGTCTGTGTCTGTCTGTCTATCTAATCTATCTATCTGTCTATCTAATCTGTCTGTCTCTGTCTATCTAATCTGTCTGTCTCTGTCTATCTAATCTGTCTGTCTGTCTATCTATCTAATCTATCTGTCTATCTAATCTATCTGTCTATCTAATCTGTCTGTCTCTGTCTATCTAATCTGTCTGTCTGTCTATCTATCTAATCTATCTGTCTATCTAATCTGTCTATCTATCTAATCTGTCTGTCTGTCTATCTAATCTATCTGTCTGTCTATCTAGTCTGTCTGTCTATCTAATCTATCTGTCTATCTAATCTGTCTGTCTATCTAATCTATCTATCTGTCTATCTAATCTGTCTGTCTCTGTCTATCTAATCTGTCTGTCTCTGTCTATCTAATCTGTCTGTCTGTCTATCGAATCTATCTGTCTATCTAATCTGTCTATCTATCTAATCTGTCTGTCTATCTAATCTATCTGTCTATCTTATCTGTCTATCTAATCTATCTGTCTCTGTCTATCTAATCTATCTGTCTGTCTATCTAATCTGTCTGTATCTAATCTATCTGTCTATCTTATCTGTCTATCTAATCTATCTGTCTCTGTCTATCTAATCTGTCTGTCTCTGTCTATCTAATCTATCTGTCTGTCTATCTAATCTGTCTGTCTATCTAATCTATCTGTCTGTCTATCTAATCTATCTGTCTATCTTATCTGTCTATCTAATCTATCTAATCTGTCTGTCTATCTATCTGTCTATCTAATCTATCTGTGTGTCTATCTAATCTGTGTGTCTATCTAATCTATCTGTCTATCTAATCTATCTGTCTATCTAATCTATCTGTCTGTCTGTCTATCTAATTTGTCTGTCTCTATCTATCTATCTATCTATCTATCTATCTATCTATCTATCTATCTATCTATCTATCTATCTATCTATCTATCTAATCTGTCTGTTTTTCTAATCTATCTGTCTAATCTGTCTATCTCTCTATCTAATCTAATCTGTCTATCTCTCTATCTAATCGGTCTATCTATCTAATCTGTCTACCTGTCTGTCTATCTAATCTACATATCTAATTTATCTGTCTGTCTGTCTATCTAATCTGTCTACCTATCTGTCCGTCCATCCATCCATCCATCCATCAGTTGTCCACATACTTTTGGTTATATAGTGTGAATAATTCCACCACCGTTCAGCAGCAGCAGCATCTTCGTCTGTTGTGTGCAGGTATGGATCAGTTACGCGCAGTTCGAGTTCTCTACGGAGGGCGAGGAGCGGCTGCAGCGGTGCAGGCAGGTGTACGAGGAGGCGAACCACGGCCTGCGTACCTGCGAGGAGAAGGAGGAGAGGCTGATGCTGCTCGAGGCCTGGAGAGACTTCGAGCAGGAGTTCGGAACCTCCGCCAACAAGGAACGAGTGAAGAAGCTCATGCCGGAGAAGGTGAAGAAGAGGAGGAAGCTCACGGCCGAGGACGGGGTAAGAAACCGTGTCACACGCCGAGCTGTCTGACCCCTCCCAGAGTGCGGCGGTATGAAGCTGTTCGTTTTAACGTTTCCCTTTTTTCCCCAGTCGGACGCCGGATGGGAGGAATATTACGACTACATCTTTCCTGAGGACGCCGCCAATCAGCCCAACCTCAAACTGCTGGCCATGGCCAAGATGTGGAAGAAACAGCAGCAGCAAGATGAACCGGAGGAACCGGAGACCGAATCGGGTGAAACTGAACAGCCCGAAGCAGAGGAGGCAAACAGTGCAGGAGCTCAGGAGCCCAAAGAGGGCGTGGACGACGATCGGGACGACAGTACGAGCAGCAGCAGCAGCAGCAGTGAGAGTAAAAGTGAGAGTGGAAGCGATAGTGACCATGATGAGAAGAAAACAGACGCCGCAAAGAAGGACTGATCTGTTAGCGATGGATTTTTGTGGACCTAAACCTGTTCTGAGGATCATTTTGTAACAAAATAAAAGAAAAACGTGAATAAATGTTGCATCCGTGTCTTTAATGGTTGATGAATTTACATCATGTTTATTTAGCAGACCTTAAATCTTGCAGCTCTTCGCATGATTACAGCTTATTTAAATATATTTACAAAACCGTGACCCCCTGACTATGACCGAAAGGCCAGGCAGTCACTCCTGACTGTTATTCTATATCTTCAGGTCGAACCGGGTGTGGCAGCGGGATGATAGATTTCTTCTCCGTGTCTCTGGACAAGGCTTTCCTCATATCTGCGAAGGAAGCAAAACCATCATCGTGATTTTAAACAATTACTTATTCTGTTAAATAGGTGTTGAGATGTGAAAGCGGAGCATTATTCACCGTAAGCGTCTTCGTCCGGCTCCCCGTTGCTGGCCGAGTAGTACTCGATGACCGTCCTGTAGACGCTGTAGCCCAGCTGCTTGTACATGTTCACGGCTACTTGGTTGGAGACGCGGACGAAAAGATCAACGAAGAATCCTCCTTTCCTACAGAGCAGAGATACGAAAAACATCCACAGTGAGCCAAAGTGTATTGAAGTATGTGGACACCAGACCACGAGCTTGTTGGACATCTTATTCCAAATCTGTAGGCATCAATTCTTCCTCTGCTCTGCTCTAAGGGCGTGGCACAAGGTTTTTAAGTGTGTCTGTTGGAATTTGTACCCACTCAAAGAGCGTTTATGAGGTCAGGATGAAGGGGTTAGTTGGGTCAGCACTATTTTTTTTTCCTTTATATTTATTTATGCTTTTTCTCCAGATTTAGCATAGCCAATTATTCTTCCGCTGCTGGGGATGCTGATAGCGTTTAAGGAGGGTATATTTGCCTGCTCCACACCCCCTCCGCCCCTCCGCCCCTCGACCCCTTCTTATTCGCCCGTACTTCAGTAGATTTGCACATGAGGCTCCTTCACTTCTGCACAGGTCTCGGCCTGCTAACCAGAGTCCTTACACAGCGTTTGAAGACCCCGCCCACTTGGCCAATCTTGTCTGCTTCAGGCACTGTCAATTGTGCCCGCTAGATGGTGCCCAGCCAACCGGTAGCAGAGCCGAGATTCAAACAGGGGGTGTTCCCGCTGCGCCACCTGGGTGCCTTGGCAGCACTCTAGTTTGATATCTCGGCTGTGCTATAGACCAGCAGGGTGGTGCAAGCGGCATGGTTCCACTGGGAGCAAATAGGGGGAAAAATAAATAAATGGAAATTAAATTGGCCTGATTTTGCTGTCAAGAACATAGAACCTAAAATCCAAAACACCAAACTGCTCACAAAAACAATAAATAGGTTAACAGACCACAGCTGAGTGAAGTGTAAATAAGCCGTACCTTTCTGAGATCTCCTCCAGCATGTCCATCAGTTTGGCCGCCAGACCCAGTCGTCTGAACTCGGGAGCCACCGAGAGGGCCGTGACGTGACCGTGCCACTCCTCCCTCGCCACTGAACCCTCGGCCTTTCCCATGACTGCACAGAGAGGAGGAACGGGGATCGAAATCGAATCATCCACCAGACATTTAGGATCAAGTGTCTGACCGACAGCCCAAACAACAAAGCACCCCCCCCCCCCCCCCCCCCAACAATATCTCAAAGATCTTCTCCCCCACCTTTCCCCTGCATTTGACCTTACATTACTTTTATTTTACTTCATTTTCTCTAGCTGTATTCACTCTGTGCTGGAGCTGCGGTAACACTCCCATGAGGATCAATGAAGGAATCTTATCCAATTCTAAGTTTAAACTTCGACATTAAAATTAAAAGCTGAAATAAATAAATAGACTCACTGTAGCCCATCAGCTCTCCGCCGGGCGCCTCTGCCACGATGAAGTACTCCGGCCAGTGCGCCAGGTACTGCAGGTAAAAGGGAATCCCATACTGTACGGTTCATGCTTAAGGACAAACACGTTCTGTTTCATTTTATTTATTTTAGAACTGGCTGTGTAATCCCAGAGCCCAGGTACCAAACCAGAGAAAACTTCTCGTCCAGTGACGACGTTTAGTGGTTTTTTTATTATTATTATTTCAGGGAAAGAACTACACAGATTTATTACTCATGAATAACACATCTTCTGGTTCATGCTGCCACATTGATACTGTGGAGTTTGGTTCTATAACCTGTATGATACAGACAGAATGGCGTAACTGGTCAGGTTTTCTGGGCGTTTGGGTGGCACATTACTACTGGAATCCAGGGTTCAAATCCCCAGCGGTGCTATAGGCCGGTCGGGTGTCTACATACAAACTCGATTGGCTATGTGATTCCAGGCAAGCCGGATTTACTGCAACCCTGACCAGGATAAAGCAGTGGTAAAAGATGAAACTGATGGTTTTAAATTACAAAATAATATATCACAGAGCCTTTTTGACACTAAAAATGAAACAAACGTGACTGATTAATTAGCACTTAGTTCCACAGTATAAACACATATCTCAAACAAGTAGGTGGATCATGAAAAGGATACAGTCTCTGTCAACGGGTCCAAATTTCTGTAAAAAAACAGAAGAATAATAGAAGTGTAAGTATAATAATAACTAGAGATGTGCATTTCCGGAGAAAATGCGAGTGTGATTGCCGTGTGCCGGTCGGGCGGGCGCGCGTAACCCAATGCTTTATCCAAGTTGGGGTGTCATCAGTGGGCTTTACGATTTAAAATTGGAACGGCGTCGATATCTCGAACTTTCAAAAAATGAATGGAAGTGAATGAGACCAAAAACGGGCGTGGCAGATGGGCGTGGGTTCGAATCCCCATGCTGTACCTGAGTCGGGGTTACATCAGGGGGCTTTACGATTTAGAGTTGGAACGGCGTTGATATCTCGAACTTTCAAAAAATGAATGGAAGTGAATGGGACCAAAAACCGGGCGTGGCAGGTGGGTGTGGGTTCGAATCCCCATGCTGTACCTGAGTCGGGGTTACATCAGTGGGCTTTACGATTTAGAGTTGGAACGGCGTCGATATCTCAAACTTTAAAAAAATGAATGGAAGTGAATGAAGCCGAAAATCGGGCGTGGCAGGTGGGTGTGGGTTCGAATCCCCATGCTGTACCTGAGTCGGGGTTACATCAGGGGGCTTTACGATTTAGAGTTGGAACGGTGTTGATATCTCGAACTTTCAAAAAATGAATGGAAGTGAATGAGACCAAAAACGGGCGTGGCAGATGGGCGTGGGTTCGAATCCCCATGCTGTACCTGAGTCGGGGTTACATCAGGGGGCTTTACGATTTAGAGTTGGAACGGCGTTGATATCTCGAACTTTCAAAAAATGAATGGAAGTGAATGGGACCAAAAACCGGGCGTGGCAGGTGGGTGTGGGTTCGAATCCCCATGCTGTACCCAAGTCGGGGTTACATCAGTGGGCTTTACGATTTAGAGTTGGAACGGCGTTGATATCTCGAACTTTCAAAAAATGAATGGAAGTGAATAGGACCAAAAACCGGGCGTGGCAGGTGGGTGTGGGTTCGAATCCCCATGCTGTACCCAAGTCGGGGTTACATCAGTGGGCTTTACGATTTAGAGTTGGAACGGCGTTGATATCTCGAACTTTCAAAAAATGAATGGAAGTGAATGGGGACAAAAACCGGGCGTGGCAGGTGGGTGTGGGTTCGAATCCCCATGCTGTACCTGAGTCGGGGTTACATCAGTGGGCTTTACAATTCAGAGTTGGAACGGTGTTGATATCTCGAACTTTCAAAAAATGAATGGAAGTGAATGGGGACAAAAACCGGGCGTGGCAGGTGGGTGTGGGTTCGAATCCCCATTCTGTACCCAAGTCGGGGTTACATCAGGGGGCTTTACAATTTAGAGTTGGAACGGCGTCGATATCTCAAACTTTCAAAAAATGAATGGAAGTGAATAGGACCAAAAACCGGGCGTGGCAGGTGGGTGTGGGTTCGAATCCCCATGCTGTACCTGAGTCGGGGTTACATCAGTGGGCTTTACAATTCAGAGTTGGAACGGTGTTGATATCTCGAACTTTCAAAAAATGAATGGAAGTGAATGGGACCAAAAACCGGGCGTGGCAGGTGGGTGTGGGTTCGAATCCCCATGCTGTATCTGAGTCGGGGTTACATCAGGGGGCTTTACAATTTAGAGTTGGAACGGCGTCGATATCTCGAACTTTCAAAAAATGAATGGAAGTGAATGGGACCAAAAACCGGGCGTGGCAGGTGGGTGTGGGTTCGAATCCCCATGCTGTACCCAAGTCGGGGTTACATCAGTGAGCTTTACGATTTAGAGTTGGAACGGCGTTGATATCTCAAACTTTCAAAAAATGAATGGAAGTGAATGGGACCAAAAACCGGGCGTGGCAGTTGGGCGTGGGTTCGAATCCCGATGCTGTACCCAAGTCGGGGTTACATCAGTGGGCTTTACGATTTAGAGTTGGAACGGCGTTGATATCTCAAACTTTCAAAAAATGAATGGAAGTGAATGGGACCAAAAACCGGGCGTGGCAGGTGGGTGTGGGTTCGAATCCCCATGCTGTACCCAAGTCGGGGTTACATCAGTGGGCTTTACGATTTAGAGTTGGAACGGCGTTGATATCTCAAACTTTCAAAAAATGAATGGAAGTGAATGGGACCAAAAACCGGGCGTGGCAGGTGGGTGTGGGTTCGAATCCCCATGCTGTACCCAAGTCGGGGTTACATCAGGGGGCTTTACTATTTAGAGTTGGAACGGCGTTGATATCTCGAACGTTCAAAAAATGAATGGAAGTGAATGGGGACAAAAACCGGGCGTGGCAGGTGGGTGTGGGTTCGAATCCCCATGCTGTACCCAAGTCGGGGTTACATCAGTGGGCTTTACGATATAGAGTTGGAACGGTGTTGATATCTCGAACTTTCAAAAAATGAATGGAAGTGAATGGGGACAAAAACCGGGCGTGGCAGGTGGGCGTGGGTTCGAATCCCCATGCTGTATCTGAGTCGGGGTTACATCAGGGGGCTTTACAATTTAGAGTTGGAACGGCGTCGATATCTCAAACTTTCAAAAAATGAATGGAAGTGAATGGAGCTGAAAAATGGGCGTGGCAGGTGGGTGTGGGTTCGAATCCCCATGCTCAGGGGGAAGTGAGCGTATCTAAATGCTGTATGTGAGTGGGGTTACATCAGTGGGAAGTGAGCGTATCTAAATGCTGTATAGAAGAGGTACAGTGTGTGTTTGGGGGATGGGGGGGTAAATACTTTATCTTTAAATCCTAGCTCTCGATTTGAGTCGAGGGCGGGTATAGGAAAATCCCATTCTAAAAAATGAATGGAAGTCAATGGGACCAAAAAACGCTACAAAAGCGGGCGTGGCTGGCGAACGGGCGGGCGGATCGAAAACCTGTATACAAGCAGTTGATTCCCGTATGGGCCGGACGATTTGGCGCTGGAACGGGGTCGATATCTCGAAAACTGCGGACGAAGAAAGGGAGACAAAAAACGGGTGGAATAATAATAATAACTAGAGAGTGCATTTCCGGAGAAAATGCGAGTGTGATTGCCGTGTGCCGGTCGGCAAGCGTGCGCAGGTCGGGGGTGCGCATGCGTTTAGAAGTGGTGCGGTGCGTGGGGTGTGAATACTTTCTCTCAGACAGGCCACTGTATCTGTGCACAAGCTGTGGTGTGAGCACAAGTTCACTCTGGGTGTGTTTGAAAAGCCAAACCTGTAAAAAAATGCATTTCTGCACGTTTGTACTGCTTACAAATCAGTACTCATTCATTTACATATGATTATCACTGCAGGGGCCATGGTATTGCGCAATCTATGATCGGCTGTGTCTCATTTACATCTTTCAGGCATAGTGCACTCAGACTTCGGTCCCTCTTTTAGCATTTAGCAATTCCCATTGATTTCAATGCATCCGTTAGCCTTGAAGCTAACGGATATAAATATCTTTGTTTCTGTTGCAGCGCGAACGATATGACGCTCACTGCCAAGTCTAACTGCACTATAATTTCATTCTGTGCAGCGTTTTCATCTTAAAAATCACTAATACTTTAGTTACAGACCAAAATAAGTCAGATTTTTTGGCGGCCGCCATTTTCTATTCTCAGAACGGCCTGAAGATGCCGCCTACGTCATCACGTTGACGTTCTGTGGAAAGCCAAAGGTGTCAAGATTTTTGTCCAAAAATTCGGGCAAAAACGGGCATAAATGCCACACGGATGGGCGTATCCGGATGATTTTTTGGATTTGGGCGCTAATTAATGACCCGGTCGATCAAGGGTTGGAACGGCGTTGATAGCTCGAAATTCATTTCAAAATGAATGGGAGTCAATGGGGAAAAACGGGCACCTTAAAACGGGCACTGTGCCCACAGTGTTGGTTCGATCCAAAAGCTGTATACAAGCGCTCTATTCCCGTATGGGCCGGACGATTTGGCGCTGGAACGGGGTCGATATCTCGAAAACTGCGGGAGAAGAAGCACGGACAAAAAACCGGCAGAATAAGAATAATATATTGAAAACGAAAATAACAATAACAATAGTGTGCTTGCATTCTGCAATCACACTAACTAGAGAGTGCATTTCCGGAGAAAATGCGAGTGTGATTGCCGTGTGCCGGTCGGCGGGCGTGTGCAGGTCGGGGGCGCGCATGCGTTTAGAAGTGGTGGGTGCGTGGGGTGTGAATACTTTCTCCCAGACAGGCCACTGTATCTGTGCACAAGCTGTGGTGTGAGCACAAGTTCACTCTGGGTGTGTTTGAAAAGCCAAACCTGTAAAAAAATGCATTTCTGCACGTTTGTACTGCTTACAAATCAGTACTCATTCATTTACATATGATTATCACTGCAGGGGCCATGGTATTGCGCAATCTATGATCGGCTGTGTCTCATTTACAGCTTTCAAGCATAGTGCACTCAGACTTCGGTCCCTCTTTTAGCATTTAGCAATTCCCATTGATTTTAATGCATCCGTTAGCCTTGAAGCTAACGGATATAAATATCTTCTTTTCTGTTGCAACGCGAACGATATGACGCTCACTGCTAAGTCTAACTGCACTATAATTTCATTCTGTGCAGCGTTTTCATCTTAAAAATCACTAATACTTTAGTTACAGACCAAAATAAGTCAGATTTTTTGGCGGCCGCCATTTTCTATTCTCAGAACGGGCTGAAGATGCCGCCTACGTCATCACGTTGACGTTCTGTGGAAAGCCAAAGGTGTCAAGATTTTTGTCCAAAAATTCGGGCGAAAACGGGCATAAATGCCACACGGATGGGCGTATCCAGATGATTTTTTGGATTTGGGCGCTAATTAATGACCCGGTCGATCAAGGGTTGGAACGGCGTTGATAGCTCGAAATTTTTTTCAAAATGAATGGGAGTCAATGGGGCAAAACGGGCACCTTAAAACGGGCACTGTGCCCACAGTGTTGGTTCGATCCAAAAGCTGTATACAAGCAGTCCATTCCCGTATGGGCCGGACGATTTGGCACTGGAATGGGGTCGATATCTCGAAAATTGCGGACGAAGAAAGGGAGACAAAAAACGGGCGGAATGGCAATAATATATTGAAAACGAAAATAACAATAACAATAGTGTGCTTGCATTCTGCAATCACACTAATAACTAGAGAGTGCATTTCCGGAGAAAATGCGAGTGTGATTGCCGTGTGCCGGTCGGCGGGCGTGCGCAGGTCGGGGGCGCGCATGCGTTTAGAAGTGGTGCGGTGCGTGGGGTGTGAATACTTTCTCCCAGACAGGCCACTGTATCTGTGCACAAGCTGTGGTGTGAGCACAAGTTTACTCTGGGTGTGTTTGAAAAGCCAAACCTGTAAAAAAATGCATTTCTGCACGTTTGTACTGCTTACAAATCAGTACTCATTCATTTATATGTGATTATCACTGCAGGGGCCATGGTATTGCGCAATCTATGATCGGCTGTGTGTCATTTACAGCTTTCAAGCATAGTGCACTCAGACTTCGGTCCCTCTTTTAGCATTTAGCAATTCCCATTGATTTTAATGCATCCGTTAGCCTTGAAGCTAACGGATATAAATATCTTTTTTTCTGTTGCAACGCGAATGATATGACGCTCCCTGCTAAGTGTAACTGCAGTATAATTTCATTCTGTGCAGCGTTTTCATCTTAAAAATCACTAATACCTTAGTTACAGACCAAAATAAGTCAGCTTTTTTGGCGGCCGCCATTTTCTATTCTCAGAACGGGCTGAAGATGCCGCCTACGTCATCACGTTGACGTTCTGTGGAAAGCCAAAGGTGTCAAGATTTTTGTCCAAAAATTCGGGCAAAAACGGGCATAAATGCCACACGGATGGGCGTATCCGGATGATTTTTTGGATTTGGGCGCTAATTAATGACCCGGTCGATCAAGGGTTGGAACGGCGTTGATAGCTCGAAATTCATTTCAAAATGAATGGGAGTCAATGGGGAAAAACGGGCACCTTAAAACGGGCACTGTGCCCACAGTGTTGGTTCGATCAAAAAGTTGTATACAAGCGCTCTATTCCCGTATGGGCCGGACGATTTGGCGCTGGAACGGGGTCGATATCTCGAAAACTGCGGGAGAAGAAGCACGGACAAAAAACGGGCAGAATAATAATAATATATTGAAAACGAAAATAACAATAACAATAGTGTGCTTGCATTCTGCAATCACACTAATAACTAGAGAGTGCATTTCCGGAGAAAATGCGAGTGTGATTGCCGTGTGCCGGTCGGCGGGCGTGCGCAGGTCGGGGGCGCGCATGCGTTTAGAAGTGGTGCGGTGCGTGGGGTGTGAATACTTTCTCTCAGACAGGCCACTGTATCTGTGCACAAGCTGTGGTGTGAGCACAAGTTCACTCTGGGTGTGTTTGAAAAGCCAAACCTGTAAAAAAATGCATTTCTGCACGTTTGTACTGCTTACAAATCAGTACTCATTCATTTACATGTGATTATCACTGCAGGGGCCATGGTATTGCGCAATCTATGATCGGCTGTGTGTCATTTACAGCTTTCAAGCATAGTGCACTCAGACTTCGGTCCCTCTTTTAGCATTTAGCAATTCCCATTGATTTTAATGCATCCGTTAGCCTTGAAGCTAACGGATATAAATATCTTTTTTTCTGTTGCAACGCGAATGATATGACGCTCACTGCTAAGTGTAACTGCACTATAATTTCATTCTGTGCAGCGTTTTCATCTTAAAAATCACTAATACCTTAGTTACAGACCAAAATAAGTCAGCTTTTTTGGCGGCCGCCATTTTCTATTCTCAGAACGGGCTGAAGATGCCGCCTACGTCATCACGTTGACGTTCTGTGGAAAGCCAAAGGTGTCAAGATTTTTGTCCAAAAATTCGGGCAAAAACGGGCATAAATGCCACACGGATGGGCGTATCCGGATGATTTTTTGGATTTGGGCGCTAATTAATGACCCGGTAAATCAAGGGTTGGAACGGCGTTGATAGCTCGAAATTTTTTTCAAAATGAATGGGAGTCAATGGGGCAAAACGGGCACCTTAAAACGGGCACTGTGCCCACAGTGTTGGTTCGATCCAAAAGCTGTATACAAGCAGTCCATTCCCGTATGGGCCGGACGATTTGGCACTGGAACGGGGTCGATATCTCGAAAATTGCGGACGAAGAAAGGGAGACAAAAAACGGGCGGAATGGCAATAATATATTGAAAACGAAAATAACAATAACAATAGTGTGCTTGCATTCTGCAATCACACTAATAATAATAACTAGAGATGTGCATTTCCGGAGAAAATGCGAGTGTGATTGCCGTGTGCCGGTCGGGCGGGCGCGCGTAACCCAATGCTTTATCCAAGTTGGGGTGTCATCAGTGGGCTTTACGATTTAAAATTGGAACGGCGTCGATATCTCGAACTTTCAAAAAATTAATGGAAGTGAATGAGACCAAAAACGGGCGTGGCAGATGGGCGTGGGTTCGAATCCCCATGCTGTACCTGAGTCGGGGTTACATCAGGGGGCTTTACGATTTAGAGTTGGAACGGCGTTGATATCTCGAACTTTCAAAAAATGAATGGAAGTGAATGGGACCAAAAACCGGGCGTGGCAGGTGGGTGTGGGTTCGAATCCCCATGCTGTACCTGAGTCGGGGTTACATCAGTGGGCTTTACGATTTAGAGTTGGAACGGCGTCGATATCTCAAACTTTAAAAAAATGAATGGAAGTGAATGAAGCCGAAAATCGGGCGTGGCAGGTGGGTGTGGGTTCGAATCCCCATGCTGTACCTGAGTCGGGGTTACATCAGGGGGCTTTACGATTTAGAGTTGGAACGGTGTTGATATCTCGAACTTTCAAAAAATGAATGGAAGTGAATGAGACCAAAAACGGGCGTGGCAGATGGGCGTGGGTTCGAATCCCCATGCTGTACCTGAGTCGGGGTTACATCAGGGGGCTTTACGATTTAGAGTTGGAACGGCGTTGATATCTCGAACTTTCAAAAAATGAATGGAAGTGAATGGGACCAAAAACCGGGCGTGGCAGGTGGGTGTGGGTTCGAATCCCCATGCTGTACCCAAGTCGGGGTTACATCAGTGGGCTTTACGATTTAGAGTTGGAACGGCGTTGATATCTCGAACTTTCAAAAAATGAATGGAAGTGAATAGGACCAAAAACCGGGCGTGGCAGGTGGGTGTGGGTTCGAATCCCCATGCTGTACCCAAGTCGGGGTTACATCAGTGGGCTTTACGATTTAGAGTTGGAACGGCGTTGATATCTCGAACTTTCAAAAAATGAATGGAAGTGAATGGGGACAAAAACCGGGCGTGGCAGGTGGGTGTGGGTTCGAATCCCCATGCTGTACCTGAGTCGGGGTTACATCAGTGGGCTTTACAATTCAGAGTTGGAACGGTGTTGATATCTCGAACTTTCAAAAAATGAATGGAAGTGAATGGGGACAAAAACCGGGCGTGGCAGGTGGGTGTGGGTTCGAATCCCCATTCTGTACCCAAGTCGGGGTTACATCAGGGGGCTTTACAATTTAGAGTTGGAACGGCGTCGATATCTCAAACTTTCAAAAAATGAATGGAAGTGAATAGGACCAAAAACCGGGCGTGGCAGGTGGGTGTGGGTTCGAATCCCCATGCTGTACCTGAGTCGGGGTTACATCAGTGGGCTTTACAATTCAGAGTTGGAACGGTGTTGATATCTCGAACTTTCAAAAAATGAATGGAAGTGAATGGGACCAAAAACCGGGCGTGGCAGGTGGGTGTGGGTTCGAATCCCCATGCTGTATCTGAGTCGGGGTTACATCAGGGGGCTTTACAATTTAGAGTTGGAACGGCGTCGATATCTCGAACTTTCAAAAAATGAATGGAAGTGAATGGGACCAAAAACCGGGCGTGGCAGGTGGGTGTGGGTTCGAATCCCCATGCTGTACCCAAGTCGGGGTTACATCAGTGAGCTTTACGATTTAGAGTTGGAACGGCGTTGATATCTCAAACTTTCAAAAAATGAATGGAAGTGAATGGGACCAAAAACCGGGCGTGGCAGGTGGGCGTGGGTTCGAATCCCGATGCTGTACCCAAGTCGGGGTTACATCAGTGGGCTTTACGATTTAGAGTTGGAACGGCGTTGATATCTCAAACTTTCAAAAAATGAATGGAAGTGAATGGGACCAAAAACCGGGCGTGGCAGGTGGGTGTGGGTTCGAATCCCCATGCTGTATCTGAGTCGGGGTTACATCAGTGGGCTTTACGATTTAGAGTTGGAACGGCGTTGATATCTCAAACTTTCAAAAAATGAATGGAAGTGAATGGGACCAAAAACCGGGCGTGGCAGGTGGGTGTGGGTTCGAATCCCCATGCTGTACCCAAGTCGGGGTTACATCAGGGGGCTTTACTATTTAGAGTTGGAACGGCGTTGATATCTCGAACGTTCAAAAAATGAATGGAAGTGAATGGGACCAAAAACCGGGCGTGGCAGGTGGGTGTGGGTTCGAATCCCCATGCTGTACCCAAGTCGGGGTTACATCAGTGGGCTTTACGATATAGAGTTGGAACGGTGTTGATATCTCGAACTTTCAAAAAATGAATGGAAGTGAATGGGGACAAAAACCGGGCGTGGCAGGTGGGCGTGGGTTCGAATCCCCATGCTGTACCTATGTCGGGGTTACATCAGGGGGCTTTACGATTTAGAGTTGGAACGGCGTCGATATCTCAAACTTTCAAAAAATGAATGGAAGTGAATGGAGCTGAAAAATGGGCGTGGCAGGTGGGTGTGGGTTCGAATCCCCATGCTCAGTGGGAAGTGAGCGTATCTAAATGCTGTATGTGAGTGGGGTTACATCAGTGGGAAGTGAGCATATCTAAATGCTGTATAGAAGAGGTACAGTGTGTGTTTGGGGGATGGGGGGGTAAATACTTTATCTTTAAATCCTAGCTCTCGATTTGAGTCGAGGGCGGGTATAGGAAAATCCCATTCTAAAAAATGAATGGAAGTCAATGGGACCAAAAAACGCTACAAAAGCGGGCGTGGCTGGCGAACGGGCGGGCGGATCGAAAACCTGTATACAAGCAGTTGATTCCCGTATGGGCCGGACGATTTGGCGCTGGAACGGGGTCGATATCTCGAAAACTGCGGACGAAGAAAGGGAGACAAAAAACGGGTGGAATAATAATAATAATAATAATAATAACTAGAGAGTGCATTTCCGGAGAAAATGCGAGTGTGATTGCCGTGTGCCGGTCGGGCGGGCGTGCGTATTCCAATGCTTTATCCAACTCGGGGTGTCGTAAGTCGGCTTTACGATTTAGAGTTGAAAGGGCGACATTATCTCAAACTTTCAAAAAATGAATGGAAGTGAATAAAGTCAAAAACCGGGCGTGGCAGGTGGGCGTGGGTTCGAATTCCCATGCTGTATCTGAGTCGGGGTTACATCAGTGAGCTTTACAATATAGAGTTGGAACGGCGTCGATATCTCGAACTTTCAAAAAATGAATGGAAGTGAATGGGGACAAAAACCGGGCGTGGCAGGTGGGCGTGGGTTCGAATCCCCATACTGTACCTAAGTCGGGGTTACATCAGTGGGCTTTACGATATAGAGTTGGAACGGCGTTGATATCTCGAACTTTCAAAAACTGAATGGAAGTGAATGGAGCTGAAAAATGGGCGTGGCAGGTGGGCATGGGTTCGAATCCCCATACTGTACCTAAGTCGGGGTTACATCAGTGGGCTTTACGATATAGAGTTGGAACGGCGTTGATATCTCGAACTTTCAAAAAATGAATGGAAGTGAATGGGGACAAAAACCGGGCGTGGCAGGTGGGTGTGGGTTCGAATCCCCATGCTGTACCCAAGTCGGGGTTACATCAGTGGGCTTTACGATTTAGAGTTGGAACGGCGTTGATATCTCAAACTTTCAAAAAATGAATGGAAGTGAATGGAACCAAAAACCGGGCGTGGCAGGTGGGTGTGGGTTCGAATCCCCATGCTGTACCCAAGTCGGGGTTACATCAGTGGGCTTTACAATTTAGAGTTGGAACGGCGTTGATATCTCAAACTTTCAAAAAATGAATGGAAGTGAATGGAACCAAAAACCGGGCGTGGCAGGTGGGTGTGGGTTCGAATCCCCATGCTGTATCTGAGTCGGGGTTACATCAGGGGGCTTTATGATATAGAGTTGGAACGGCGTTGATATCTCAAACTTTCAAAAAATGAATGGAAGTGAATGGAACCAAAAACCGGGCGTGGCAGGTGGGTGTGGGTTCGAATCCCCATGCTGTACCCAAGTCGGGGTTACATCAGTGGGCTTTGCGATTTAGAGTTGGAACGGCGTTGATATCTCAAACTTTCAAAAAATGAATGGAAGTGAATGGAACCAAAAACCGGGCGTGGCAGGTGGGTGTGGGTTCGAATCCCCATGCTGTACCCAAGTCGGGGTTACATCAGTGGGCTTTACAATTTAGAGTTGGAACGGCGTTGATATCTCAAACTTTCAAAAAATGAATGGAAGTGAATGGAACCAAAAACCGGGCGTGGCAGGTGGGTGTGGGTTCGAATCCCCATGCTGTATCTGAGTCGGGGTTACATCAGGGGGCTTTATGATATAGAGTTGGAACGGCGTTGATATCTCAAACTTTCAAAAAATGAATGGAAGTGAATGGAACCAAAAACCGGGCGTGGCAGGTGGGTGTGGGTTCGAATCCCCATGCTGTACCCAAGTCGGGGTTACATCAGTGGGCTTTACGATTTAGAGTTGGAACGGCGTCGATATCTCAAACTTTCAAAAAATGAATGGAAGTGAATGGGACCAAAAACCGGGCGTGGCAGGTGGGTGTGGGTTCGAATCCCCAGGCTGTACCCAAGTCGGGGTTACATCAGTGGGCTTTACAATTTAGAGTTGGAACGGCGTTGATATCTCAAACTTTAAAAAAATGAATGGAAGTGAATGGGACCAAAAACCGGGCGTGGCAGGTGGGTGTGGGTTCGAATCCCCATGCTGTATCTGAGTCGGGGTTACATCAGTGAGCTTTACGATATAGAGTTGGAACGGCGTCGATATCTCGAACTTTCAAAAAATGAATGGAAGTGAATGGGGACAAAAACCGGGCGTGGCAGGTGGGCGTGGGTTCGAATCCCCATGCTGTAGCTGAGTCGGGGTTACATCAGTGAGCTTTACGATATAGAGTTGGAACGGCGTCGATATCTCGAACTTTCAAAAAATGAATGGAAGTGAATGGGGACAAAAACCGGGCGTGGCAGGTGGGTGTGGGTTCGAATCCCCATGCTGTACCCAAGTTGGGGTTACATCAGTGGGCTTTACGATATAGAGTTGGAACGGCGTCGATATCTCGAACTTTCAAAAAATGAATGGAAGTGAATGGGGACAAAAACCGGGCGTGGCAGGTGGGCGTGGGTTCGAATCCCCATGCTGTACCCAAGTTGGGGTTACATCAGTGGGCTTTACGATATAGAGTTGGAACGGCGTCGATATCTCGAACTTTCAAAAAATGAATGGAAGTGAATGGGGACAAAAACCGGGCGTGGCAGGTGGGTGTGGGTTCGAATCCCCATGCTGTATCTGAGTCGGGGTTACATCAGTGGGCTTTACGATATAGAGTTGGAACGGCATCGATATCTCGAACTTTCAAAAAATGAATGGAAGTGAATGGGACCAAAAACCGGGCGTGGCAGGTGGGCGTGGGTTCGAATCCCCATGCTGTATGTTAGTGGGGTTACATCAGTGGGAAGTGAGCGTGTCTAAATGCTGTATAGAAGAGCTGTAATGTGGGGTGTCGGGTGGGTGAAGACTCACAGGCGTCTCTATCTGAATCCTAGCTCTCGATTTGAGCCGAAGGCCGGTATAGGAACATGCCATTCTAAAAATGAATGGAAGTCAATGGGACCAAAAAACGCTACAAAAGCGGGCGTGGCACGTGAACGGGCGAGCGGATCGAAAACCTGTATACAAGCAGTCCATTCCCGTATGGGCCGGACGATTTGGCGCTGGAACGGGGTCGATATCTCGAAAACTGCGGACGAAGAAAGGGAGACAAAAAACGGGTGGAATAATAATAATAACTAGAGATGTGCATTTCCGGAGAAAATGCGAGTGTGATTGCCGTGTGCCGGTCGGGCGGGCGCGCGTAACCCAATGCTTTATCCAAGTTGGGGTGTCATCAGTGGGCTTTACGATTTAAAATTGGAACGGCGTCGATATCTCGAACTTTCAAAAAATGAATGGAAGTGAATGAGACCAAAAACGGGCGTGGCAGATGGGCGTGGGTTCGAATCCCCATGCTGTACCTGAGTCGGGGTTACATCAGGGGGCTTTACGATTTAGAGTTGGAACGACGTTGATATCTCGAACTTTCAAAAAATGAATGGAAGTGAATGGGGACAAAAACCGGGCGTGGCAGGTGGGTGTGGGTTCGAATCCCCATGCTGTACCTGAGTCGGGGTTACATCAGTGGGCTTTACAATTCAGAGTTGGAACGGTGTTGATATCTCGAACTTTCAAAAAATGAATGGAAGTGAATGGGGACAAAAACCGGGCGTGGCAGGTGGGTGTGGGTTCGAATCCCCATTCTGTACCCAAGTCGGGGTTACATCAGGGGGCTTTACAATTTAGAGTTGGAACGGCGTCGATATCTCAAACTTTCAAAAAATGAATGGAAGTGAATAGGACCAAAAACCGGGCGTGGCAGGTGGGTGTGGGTTCGAATCCCCATGCTGTACCTGAGTCGGGGTTACATCAGTGGGCTTTACAATTCAGAGTTGGAACGGTGTTGATATCTCGAACTTTCAAAAAATGAATGGAAGTGAATGGGACCAAAAACCGGGCGTGGCAGGTGGGTGTGGGTTCGAATCCCCATGCTGTATCTGAGTCGGGGTTACATCAGGGGGCTTTACAATTTAGAGTTGGAACGGCGTCGATATCTCGAACTTTCAAAAAATGAATGGAAGTGAATGGGACCAAAAACCGGGCGTGGCAGGTGGGTGTGGGTTCGAATCCCCATGCTGTACCCAAGTCGGGGTTACATCAGTGAGCTTTACGATTTAGAGTTGGAACGGCGTTGATATCTCAAACTTTCAAAAAATGAATGGAAGTGAATGGGACCAAAAACCGGGCGTGGCAGGTGGGCGTGGGTTCGAATCCCGATGCGGTACCCAAGTCGGGGTTACATCAGTGGGCTTTACGATTTAGAGTTGGAACGGCGTTGATATCTCAAACTTTCAAAAAATGAATGGAAGTGAATGGGACCAAAAACCGGGCGTGGCAGGTGGGTGTGGGTTCGAATCCCCATGCTGTACCCAAGTCGGGGTTACATCAGTGGGCTTTACGATTTAGAGTTGGAACGGCGTTGATATCTCAAACTTTCAAAAAATGAATGGAAGTGAATGGGACCAAAAACCGGGCGTGGCAGGTGGGTGTGGGTTCGAATCCCCATGCTGTACCCAAGTCGGGGTTACATCAGGGGGCTTTACTATTTAGAGTTGGAACGGCGTTGATATCTCGAACGTTCAAAAAATGAATGGAAGTGAATGGGACCAAAAACCGGGCGTGGCAGGTGGGTGTGGGTTCGAATCCCCATGCTGTACCCAAGTCGGGGTTACATCAGTGGGCTTTACGATATAGAGTTGGAACGGTGTTGATATCTCGAACTTTCAAAAAATGAATGGAAGTGAATGGGGACAAAAACCGGGCGTGGCAGGTGGGCGTGGGTTCGAATCCCCATGCTGTATCTGAGTCGGGGTTACATCAGGGGGCTTTACAATTTAGAGTTGGAACGGCGTCGATATCTCAAACTTTCAAAAAATGAATGGAAGTGAATGGAGCTGAAAAATGGGCGTGGCAGGTGGGTGTGGGTTCGAATCCCCATGCTCAGTGGGAAGTGAGCGTATCTAAATGCTGTATGTGAGTGGGGTTACATCAGTGGGAAGTGAGCATATCTAAATGCTGTATAGAAGAGGTACAGTGTGTGTTTGGGGGATGGGGGGGTAAATACTTTATCTTTAAATCCTAGCTCTCGATTTGAGTCGAGGGCGGGTATAGGAAAATCCCATTCTAAAAAATGAATGGAAGTCAATGGGACCAAAAAACGCTACAAAAGCGGGCGTGGCTGGCGAACGGGCGGGCGGATCGAAAACCTGTATACAAGCAGTTGATTCCCGTATGGGCCGGACGATTTGGCGCTGGAACGGGGTCGATATCTCGAAAACTGCGGACGAAGAAAGGGAGACAAAAAACGGGTGGAATAATAATAATAACTAGAGAGTGCATTTCCGGAGAAAATGCGAGTGTGATTGCCGTGTGCCGGTCGGCGGGCGTGCGCAGGTCGGGGGCGCGCATGCGTTTAGAAGTGGTGCGGTGCGTGGGGTGTGAATACTTTCTCTCAGACAGGCCACTGTATCTGTGCACAAGCTGTGGTGTGAGCACAAGTTCACTCTGGGTGTGTTTGAAAAGCCAAACCTGTAAAAAAATGCATTTCTGCACGTTTGTACTGCTTACAAATCAGTACTCATTCATTTACATGTGATTATCACTGCAGGGGCCATGGTATTGCGCAATCTATGATCGGCTGTGTCTCATTTACAGCTTTCAGGCATAGTGCACTCAGACTTCGGTCCCTCTTTTAGCATTTAGCAATTCCCATTGATTTCAATGCATCCGTTAGCCTTGAAGCTAACGGATATAAATATCTTTGTTTCTGTTGCAGCGTGAACGATATGACGCTCACTGCAAAGTCTAACTGCACTATAATTTCATTCTGTGCAGCGTTTTCATCTTAAAAATCACTAATACTTTAGTTACAGACCAAAATAAGTCAGATTTTTTGGCGGCCGCCATTTTCTATTCTCAGAACGGCCTGAAGATGCCGTCTACGTCATCACGTTGACGTTCTGTGGAAAGCCAAAGTTGTCAAGATTTTTGTCCAAAAATTCGGGCAAAAACGGGCATAAATGCCACACGGATGGGCGTATCCGGATGATTTTTTGGATTTGGGCGCTAATTAATGACCCGGTCCATCAAGAGTTGGAACGGCATTTATAGCTCGAAATTTTTTTCAAAATGAATGGGAGTCAATGGGGCAAAACGGGCACCTTAAAACGGGCACTGTGCCCACAGTGTTGGTTCGATCCAAAAGCTGTATACAAGCAGTCCATTCCCGTATGGGCCGGACGATTTGGCACTGGAACGGGGTCGATATCTCGAAAATTGCGGACGAAGAAAGGGAGACAAAAAACGGGCGGAATGGCAATAATATATTGAAAACGAAAATAACAACTAGAGAGTGCATTTCCGGAGAAAATGCGAGTGTGATTGCCGTGTGCCGGTCGGCAAGCGTGCGCAGGTTTGGGGTGCGCATGCGTTTAGAAGTGGTGCGGTGCGTGGGGTGTGAATACTTTCTCCCAGACAGGCCACTGTATCTGTGCACAAGCTGTGGTGTGAGCACAAGTTCACTCTGGGTGTGTTTGAAACGCCAAACCTGTAAAAAAATGCATTTCTGCACGTTTCTACTGCCTACAAATCAGTACTCATTCATTTACATGTGATTATCACTGCAGGGGCCATGGTATTGCGCAATCTATGATCGGCTGTGTCTCATTTACAGCTTTCAGGCATAGTGCACTCAGACTTCGGTCCCTCTTTTAGCATTTAGCAATTCCCATTGATTTTAATGCATCCGTTAGCCTTGAAGCTAACGGATATAAATATCTTTTTTTCTGTTGCAACGCGAACGATATGACGCTCCCTGCTAAGTGTAACTGCAGTATAATTTCATTCTGTGCAGCGTTTTCATCTTAAAAATCACTAATACTTTAGTTACAGACCAAAATAAGTCAGCTTTTTTGGCGGCCGCCATTTTCTATTCTCAGAACGGGCTGAAGATGCCGCCTACGTCATCACGTTGACGTTCTGTGGAGAGCCAAAGGTGTCAAGATTTTTGTCCAAAAATTCGGGCAAAAACGGGCATAAATGCCACACGGATGGGCGTATCCGGATGATTTTTTGGATTTGGGCGCTAATTAATGACCCGGTCGATCAAGGGTTGGAACGGCGTTGATAGCTCGAAATTTTTTTCAAAATGAATGGGAGTCAATGGGGCAAAACGGGCACCTTAAAACGGGCACTGTGCCCACAGTGTTGGTTCGATCCAAAAGCTGTATACAAGCAGTCCATTCCCGTATGGGCCGGACGATTTGGCACTGGAACGGGGTCGATATCTCGAAAATTGCGGACGAAGAAAGGGAGACAAAAAACAGGCGGAATGGCAATAATATATTGAAAACGAAAATAACAATAACAATAGTGTGCTTGCATTCTGCAATCACACTAACTAGAGAGTGCATTTCCGGAGAAAATGCGAGTGTGATTGCCGTGTGCCGGTCGGCGGGCGTGCGCAGGTCGGGGGCGCGCATGCGTTTAGAAGTGGTGCGGTGCGTGGGGTGTGAATACTTTCTCCCAGACAGGCCACTGTATCTGTGCACAAGCTGTGGTGTGAGCACAAGTTCACTCTGTGTGTGTTTGAAAAGCCAAACCTGTAAAAAAATGCATTTCTGCACGTTTGTACTGCTTACAAATCAGTACTCATTCATTTACATATGATTATCACTGCAGGGGCCATGGTATTGCGCAATCTATGATCGGCTGTGTCTCATTTACAGCTTTCAAGCATAGTGCACTCAGACTTCGGTCCCTCTTTTAGCATTTAGCAATTCCCATTGATTTTAATGCATCCGTTAGCCTTGAAGCTAACGGATATAAATATATTTTTTTCTGTTGCAACGCGAACGATATGACGCTCACTGCTAAGTCTAACTGCACTATAATTTCATTCTGTGCAGCGTTTTCATCTTAAAAATCACTAATACTTTAGTTACAGACCAAAATAAGTCAGATTTTTTGGCGGCCGCCATTTTCTATTCTCAGAACGGCCTGAAGATGCCGCCTACGTCATCACGTTGACGTTCTGTGGAAAGCCAAAGGTGTCAAGATTTTTGTCCAAAAATTCGGGCGAAAACGGGCATAAATGCCACACGGATGGGCGTATCCAGATGATTTTTTGGATTTGGGCGCTAATTAATGACCCGGTCGATCAAGGGTTGGAACGGCGTTGATAGCTCGAAATTTTTTTCAAAATGAATGGGAGTCAATGGGGCAAAACGGGCACCTTAAAACGGGCACTGTGCCCACAGTGTTGGTTCGATCCAAAAGCTGTATACAAGCAGTCCATTCCCGTATGGGCCGGACGATTTGGCACTGGAACGGGGTCGATATCTCGAAAATTGCGGACGAAGAAAGGGAGACAAAAAACGGGCGGAATGGCAATAATATATTGAAAACGAAAATAACAATAACAATAGTGTGCTTGCATTCTGCAATCACACTAATAATAATAACTAGAGATGTGCATTTCCGGAGAAAATGCGAGTGTGATTGCCGTGTGCCGGTCGGGCGGGCGCGCGTAACCCAATGCTTTATCCAAGTTGGGGTGTCATCAGTGGGCTTTACGATTTAAAATTGGAACGGCGTCGATATCTCGAACTTTCAAAAAATGAATGGAAGTGAATGAGACCAAAAACGGGCGTGGCAGATGGGCGTGGGTTCGAATCCCCATGCTGTACCTGAGTCGGGGTTACATCAGGGGGCTTTACGATTTAGAGTTGGAACGGCGTTGATATCTCGAACTTTCAAAAAATGAATGGAAGTGAATGGGACCAAAAACCGGGCGTGGCAGGTGGGTGTGGGTTCGAATCCCCATGCTGTACCTGAGTCGGGGTTACATCAGTGGGCTTTACGATTTAGAGTTGGAACGGCGTCGATATCTCAAACTTTAAAAAAATGAATGGAAGTGAATGAAGCCGAAAATCGGGCGTGGCAGGTGGGTGTGGGTTCGAATCCCCATGCTGTACCTGAGTCGGGGTTACATCAGGGGGCTTTACGATTTAGAGTTGGAACGGTGTTGATATCTCGAACTTTCAAAAAATGAATGGAAGTGAATGAGACCAAAAACGGGCGTGGCAGATGGGCGTGGGTTCGAATCCCCATGCTGTACCTGAGTCGGGGTTACATCAGGGGGCTTTACGATTTAGAGTTGGAACGGCGTTGATATCTCGAACTTTCAAAAAATGAATGGAAGTGAATGGGACCAAAAACCGGGCGTGGCAGGTGGGTGTGGGTTCGAATCCCCATGCTGTACCCAAGTCGGGGTTACATCAGTGGGCTTTACGATTTAGAGTTGGAACGGCGTTGATATCTCGAACTTTCAAAAAATGAATGGAAGTGAATAGGACCAAAAACCGGGCGTGGCAGGTGGGTGTGGGTTCGAATCCCCATGCTGTACCCAAGTCGGGGTTACATCAGTGGGCTTTACGATTTAGAGTTGGAACGGCGTTGATATCTCGAACTTTCAAAAAATGAATGGAAGTGAATGGGGACAAAAACCGGGCGTGGCAGGTGGGTGTGGGTTCGAATCCCCATGCTGTACCTGAGTCGGGGTTACATCAGTGGGCTTTACAATTCAGAGTTGGAACGGTGTTGATATCTCGAACTTTCAAAAAATGAATGGAAGTGAATGGGGACAAAAACCGGGCGTGGCAGGTGGGTGTGGGTTCGAATCCCCATTCTGTACCCAAGTCGGGGTTACATCAGGGGGCTTTACAATTTAGAGTTGGAACGGCGTCGATATCTCAAACTTTCAAAAAATGAATGGAAGTGAATAGGACCAAAAACCGGGCGTGGCAGGTGGGTGTGGGTTCGAATCCCCATGCTGTACCTGAGTCGGGGTTACATCAGTGGGCTTTACAATTCAGAGTTGGAACGGTGTTGATATCTCGAACTTTCAAAAAATGAATGGAAGTGAATGGGACCAAAAACCGGGCGTGGCAGGTGGGTGTGGGTTCGAATCCCCATGCTGTATCTGAGTCGGGGTTACATCAGGGGGCTTTACAATTTAGAGTTGGAACGGCGTCGATATCTCGAACTTTCAAAAAATGAATGGAAGTGAATGGGACCAAAAACCGGGCGTGGCAGGTGGGTGTGGGTTCGAATCCCCATGCTGTACCCAAGTCGGGGTTACATCAGTGAGCTTTACGATTTAGAGTTGGAACGGCGTTGATATCTCAAACTTTCAAAAAATGAATGGAAGTGAATGGGACCAAAAACCGGGCGTGGCAGTTGGGCGTGGGTTCGAATCCCGATGCTGTACCCAAGTCGGGGTTACATCAGTGGGCTTTACGATTTAGAGTTGGAACGGCGTTGATATCTCAAACTTTCAAAAAATGAATGGAAGTGAATGGGACCAAAAACCGGGCGTGGCAGGTGGGTGTGGGTTCGAATCCCCATGCTGTACCCAAGTCGGGGTTACATCAGTGGGCTTTACGATTTAGAGTTGGAACGGCGTTGATATCTCAAACTTTCAAAAAATGAATGGAAGTGAATGGGACCAAAAACCGGGCGTGGCAGGTGGGTGTGGGTTCGAATCCCCATGCTGTACCCAAGTCGGGGTTACATCAGGGGGCTTTACTATTTAGAGTTGGAACGGCGTTGATATCTCGAACGTTCAAAAAATGAATGGAAGTGAATGGGGACAAAAACCGGGCGTGGCAGGTGGGTGTGGGTTCGAATCCCCATGCTGTACCCAAGTCGGGGTTACATCAGTGGGCTTTACGATATAGAGTTGGAACGGTGTTGATATCTCGAACTTTCAAAAAATGAATGGAAGTGAATGGGGACAAAAACCGGGCGTGGCAGGTGGGCGTGGGTTCGAATCCCCATGCTGTATCTGAGTCGGGGTTACATCAGGGGGCTTTACAATTTAGAGTTGGAACGGCGTCGATATCTCAAACTTTCAAAAAATGAATGGAAGTGAATGGAGCTGAAAAATGGGCGTGGCAGGTGGGTGTGGGTTCGAATCCCCATGCTCAGGGGGAAGTGAGCGTATCTAAATGCTGTATGTGAGTGGGGTTACATCAGTGGGAAGTGAGCGTATCTAAATGCTGTATAGAAGAGGTACAGTGTGTGTTTGGGGGATGGGGGGGTAAATACTTTATCTTTAAATCCTAGCTCTCGATTTGAGTCGAGGGCGGGTATAGGAAAATCCCATTCTAAAAAATGAATGGAAGTCAATGGGACCAAAAAACGCTACAAAAGCGGGCGTGGCTGGCGAACGGGCGGGCGGATCGAAAACCTGTATACAAGCAGTTGATTCCCGTATGGGCCGGACGATTTGGCGCTGGAACGGGGTCGATATCTCGAAAACTGCGGACGAAGAAAGGGAGACAAAAAACGGGTGGAATAATAATAATAACTAGAGAGTGCATTTCCGGAGAAAATGCGAGTGTGATTGCCGTGTGCCGGTCGGCGGGCGTGCGCAGGTCGGGGGCGCGCATGCGTTTAGAAGTGGTGCGGTGCGTGGGGTGTGAATACTTTCTCCCAGACAGGCCACTGTATCTGTGCACAAGCTGTGGTGTGAGCACAAGTTCACTCTGGGTGTGTTTGAAAAGCCAAACCTGTAAAAAAATGCATTTCTGCACGTTTGTACTGCTTACAAATCAGTACTCATTCATTTACATGTGATTATCACTGCAGGGGCCATGGTATTGCGCAATCTATGATCGGCTGTGTCTCATTTACAGATTTCAGGCATAGTGCACTCAGACTTCGGTCCCTCTTTTAGCATTTAGCAATTCCCATTGATTTCAATGCATCCGTTAGCCTTGAAGCTAACGGATATAAATATCTTTGTTTCTGTTGCAGCGCGAACGATATGACGCTCACTGCAAAGTCTAACTGCACTATAATTTCATTCTGTGCAGCGTTTTCATCTTAAAAATCACTAATACTTTAGTTACAGACCAAAATAAGTCAGATTTTTTGGCGGCCGCCATTTTCTATTCTCAGAACGGCCTGAAGATGCCGTCTACGTCATCACGTTGACGTTCTGTGGAAAGCCAAAGGTGTCAAGATTTTTGTCCAAAAATTCGGGCAAAAACGGGCATAAATGCCACACGGATGGGCGTATCCGGATGATTTTTTGGATTTGGGCGCTAATTAATGACCCGGTCGATCAAGGGTTGGAACGGCGTTGATAGCTCGAAATTCATTTCAAAATGAATGGGAGTCAATGGGGAAAAACGGGCACCTTAAAACGGGCACTGTGCCCACAGTGTTGGTTCGATCAAAAAGTTGTATACAAGCGCTCTATTCCCGTATGGGCCGGACGATTTGGCGCTGGAACGGGGTCGATATCTCGAAAACTGCGGGAGAAGAAGCACGGACAAAAAACGGGCAGAATAATAATAATATATTGAAAACGAAAATAACAATAACAATAGTGTGCTTGCATTCTGCAATCACACTAACTAGAGAGTGCATTTCCGGAGAAAATGCGAGTGTGATTGCCGTGTGCCGGTCGGCGTGCGTGCGCGCTTATCCGAACGCCGTATCTAAGCTGAGAACAGCGTCGACGTCCGGACGTCTCAGAAACGGGCGTGGCAGACAGGCGGGGCTGCGTATGACCATGCTGTATCCAAGTCGGGGTGTCAGCAGTGGGGTAAACAAATTAGAGTTGGAACGGCGTTGATATCTCGAAATATTAAAAAAGTGGGCGTGGCAGGTGGGCGGGGCTGCGTATGACCATGCTGTATCCAAGTTGGGGTGTCATTAACTGGCCAGATGATTTACAGTTGGAACGGTGTTGATATCTCGAAATATAAAAAAATGGGCGTGGCAGGTGGGCGGGGCTGCGTATGACCATGCTGTATCCAAGTCGGGGTGTCATTAACTGCCCGGATGATTTACAGTTGGAACGGCGTTGATATCTTGAAATTTCCAAAAAATGAATGGAAGTGAATGGGGCTGAAAACCGGGCGTGGCAGGTGGGTTTGGGTTCGAGTCCCCATGCTGTATCTGAGTCGGGGTTACATCAGTGGGCTGTACAATTTAGAGTTGGAACGGCGTTGATATCTCGAACTTTCAAAAAACTGAATGGAAGTAAATGGGGCTCTTATAGGTTAAATAAAGGTTATAGAAATAACCATTAAATAACCATTCAAAAAAAATGAATGGAAGTCAATGGTATTGCGCAATCTATGATCGGCTGTGTCTTATTTACAGCTTTCATTCATAGTGCACTTACACAGTGCTCACACTTCGGTCCCTCCTTTAGCATGTAGCCATTGGCATTGATTTGAATGCATTTGTTAGCCTTGAAGCTAACGGATATAAATATCTTCTTTTCTGTTGCAACGCGAACGATTTGACGCTCACTGCTAAGTGTTACTGGTTTATAATTTCATTCTGTGCAGCGTTTTCACCTTAAAAATCACTAATACTTTAGTTACAGACCAAAATAAGTCAGATTTTTTGGCGGCCGCCATTTTCTATTCTCAGAACGGCCTGAAGATGCCGTCTACGTCATCACGTTGACGTTCTGTGGAAAGCCAAAGGTGTCAAGATTTTTGTCCAAAAATTCGGGCAAAAACGGGCATAAATGCCACACGGATGGGCGTATCCGGATGATTTTTTGGATTTGGGCGCTAATTAATGACCCGGTCGATCAAGGGTTGGAACGGCGTTGATAGCTCGAAATTCATTTCAAAATGAATGGGAGTCAATGGGGAAAAACGGGCACCTTAAAACGGGCACTGTGCCCACAGTGTTGGATCGATCAAAAAGTTGTATACAAGCGCTCTATTCCCGTATGGGCCGGACGATTTGGCGCTGGAACGGGGTCGATATCTCGAAAACTGCGGGAGAAGAAGCACGGACAAAAAACGGGCAGAATAATAATAATATATTGAAAACGAAAATAACAATAACAACTAGAGAGTGCATTTCCGGAGAAAATGCGAGTGTGATTGCCGTGTGCCGGTCGGCGGGCGTGCGCAGGTCGGGGGCGCGCATGCGTTTAGAAGTGGTGCGGTGCGTGGGGTGTGAATACTTTCTCCCAGACAGGCCACTGTATCTGTGCACAAGCTGTGGTGTGAGCACAAGTTCACTCTGGGTGTGTTTGAAAAGCCAAACCTGTAAAAAAATGCATTTCTGCACGTTTGTACTGCTTACAAATCAGTACTCATTCATTTACATGTGATTATCACTGCAGGGGCCATGGTATTGCGCAATCTATGATCGGCTGTGTCTCATTTACAGCTTTCAGGCATAGTGCACTCAGACTTCGGTCCCTCTTTTAGCATTTAGCAATTCCCATTGATTTCAATGCATCCGTTAGCCTTGAAGCTAACGGATATAAATATCTTTGTTTCTGTTGCAGCGCGAACGATATGACGCTCACTGCAAAGTCTAACTGCACTATAATTTCATTCTGTGCAGCGTTTTCATCTTAAAAATCACTAATACTTTAGTTACAGACCAAAATAAGTCAGATTTTTTGGCGGCCGCCATTTTCTATTCTCAGAACGGCCTGAAGATGCCGTCTACGTCATCACGTTGACGTTCTGTGGAAAGCCAAAGTTGTCAAGATTTTTGTCCAAAAATTCGGGCAAAAACGGGCATAAATGCCACACGGATGGGCGTATCCGGATGATTTTTTGGATTTGGGCGCTAATTAATGACCCGGTCGATCAAGGGTTGGAACGGCGTTGATAGCTCGAAATTCATTTCAAAATGAATGGGAGTCAATGGGGAAAAACGGGCACCTTAAAACGGGCACTGTGCCCACAGTGTTGGTTCGATCAAAAAGTTGTATACAAGCGCTCTATTCCCGTATGGGCCGGACGATTTGGCGCTGGAACGGGGTCGATATCTCGAAAACTGCGGGAGAAGAAGCACGGACAAAAAACGGGCAGAATAATAATAATATATTGAAAACGAAAATAACAATAACAATAGTGTGCTTGCATTCTGCAATCACACTAACTAGAGAGTGCATTTCCGGAGAAAATGCGAGTGTGATTGCCGTGTGCCGGTCGGCGGGCGTGCGCAGGTCGGGGGCGCGCATGCGTTTAGAAGTGGTGCGGTGCGTGGGGTGTGAATACTTTCTCCCAGACAGGCCACTGTATCTGTGCACAAGCTGTGGTGTGAGCACAAGTTCACTCTGGGTGTGTTTGAAAAGCCAAACCTGTAAAAAAATGCATTTCTGCACGTTTGTACTGCTTACAAATCAGTACTCATTCATTTACATGTGATTATCACTGCAGGGGCCATGGTATTGCGCAATCTATGATCGGCTGTGTCTCATTTACAGATTTCAGGCATAGTGCACTCAGACTTCGGTCCCTCTTTTAGCATTTAGCAATTCCCATTGATTTCAATGCATCCGTTAGCCTTGAAGCTAACGGATATAAATATCTTTGTTTCTGTTGCAGCGCGAACGATATGACGCTCACTGCAAAGTCTAACTGCACTATAATTTCATTCTGTGCAGCGTTTTCATCTTAAAAATCACTAATACTTTAGTTACAGACCAAAATAAGTCAGATTTTTTGGCGGCCGCCATTTTCTATTCTCAGAACGGCCTGAAGATGCCGTCTACGTCATCACGTTGACGTTCTGTGGAAAGCCAAAGGTGTCAAGATTTTTGTCCAAAAATTCGGGCAAAAACGGGCATAAATGCCACACGGATGGGCGTATCCGGATGATTTTTTGGATTTGGGCGCTAATTAATGACCCGGTCGATCAAGGGTTGGAACGGCGTTGATAGCTCGAAATTCATTTCAAAATGAATGGGAGTCAATGGGGAAAAACGGGCACCTTAAAACGGGCACTGTGCCCACAGTGTTGGTTCGATCAAAAAGTTGTATACAAGCGCTCTATTCCCGTATGGGCCGGACGATTTGGCGCTGGAACGGGGTCGATATCTCGAAAACTGCGGGAGAAGAAGCACGGACAAAAAACGGGCAGAATAATAATAATATATTGAAAACGAAAATAACAATAACAATAGTGTGCTTGCATTCTGCAATCACACTAACTAGAGAGTGCATTTCCGGAGAAAATGCGAGTGTGATTGCCGTGTGCCGGTCGGCGGGCGTGCGCAGGTCGGGGGCGCGCATGCGTTTAGAAGTGGTGCGGTGCGTGGGGTGTGAATACTTTCTCCCAGACAGGCCACTGTATCTGTGCACAAGCTGTGGTGTGAGCACAAGTTCACTCTGGGTGTGTTTGAAAAGCCAAACCTGTAAAAAAATGCATTTCTGCACGTTTGTACTGCTTACAAATCAGTACTCATTCATTTACATGTGATTATCACTGCAGGGGCCATGGTATTGCGCAATCTATGATCGGCTGTGTCTCATTTACAGATTTCAGGCATAGTGCACTCAGACTTCGGTCCCTCTTTTAGCATTTAGCAATTCCCATTGATTTCAATGCATCCGTTAGCCTTGAAGCTAACGGATATAAATATCTTTGTTTCTGTTGCAGCGCGAACGATATGACGCTCACTGCAAAGTCTAACTGCACTATAATTTCATTCTGTGCAGCGTTTTCATCTTAAAAATCACTAATACTTTAGTTACAGACCAAAATAAGTCAGATTTTTTGGCGGCCGCCATTTTCTATTCTCAGAACGGCCTGAAGATGCCGTCTACGTCATCACGTTGACGTTCTGTGGAAAGCCAAAGGTGTCAAGATTTTTGTCCAAAAATTCGGGCAAAAACGGGCATAAATGCCACACGGATGGGCGTATCCGGATGATTTTTTGGATTTGGGCGCTAATTAATGACCCGGTCGATCAAGGGTTGGAACGGCGTTGATAGCTCGAAATTCATTTCAAAATGAATGGGAGTCAATGGGGAAAAACGGGCACCTTAAAACGGGCACTGTGCCCACAGTGTTGTTTCGATCAAAAAGTTGTATACAAGCGCTCTATTCCCGTATGGGCCGGACGATTTGGCGCTGGAACGGGGTCGATATCTCGAAAACTGCGGGAGAAGAAGCACGGACAAAAAACGGGCAGAATAATAATAATATATTGAAAACGAAAATAACAATAACAATAGTGTGCTTGCATTCTGCAATCACACTAACTAGAGAGTGCATTTCCGGAGAAAATGCGAGTGTGATTGCCGTGTGCCGGTCGGCGGGCGTGCGCAGGTCGGGGGCGCGCATGCGTTTAGAAGTGGTGCGGTGCGTGGGGTGTGAATACTTTCTCCCAGACAGGCCACTGTATCTGTGCACAAGCTGTGGTGTGAGCACAAGTTCACTCTGGGTGTGTTTGAAAAGCCAAACCTGTAAAAAAATGCATTTCTGCACGTTTGTACTGCTTACAAATCAGTACTCATTCATTTACATGTGATTATCACTGCAGGGGCCATGGTATTGCGCAATCTATGATCGGCTGTGTCTCATTTACAGATTTCAGGCATAGTGCACTCAGACTTCGGTCCCTCTTTTAGCATTTAGCAATTCCCATTGATTTCAATGCATCCGTTAGCCTTGAAGCTAACGGATATAAATATCTTTGTTTCTGTTGCAGCGCGAACGATATGACGCTCACTGCAAAGTCTAACTGCACTATAATTTCATTCTGTGCAGCGTTTTCATCTTAAAAATCACTAATACTTTAGTTACAGACCAAAATAAGTCAGATTTTTTGGCGGCCGCCATTTTCTATTCTCAGAACGGCCTGAAGATGCCGTCTACGTCATCACGTTGACGTTCTGTGGAAAGCCAAAGGTGTCAAGATTTTTGTCCAAAAATTCGGGCAAAAACGGGCATAAATGCCACACGGATGGGCGTATCCGGATGATTTTTTGGATTTGGGCGCTAATTAATGACCCGGTCGATCAAGGGTTGGAACGGCGTTGATAGCTCGAAATTCATTTCAAAATGAATGGGAGTCAATGGGGAAAAACGGGCACCTTAAAACGGGCACTGTGCCCACAGTGTTGGTTCGATCAAAAAGTTGTATACAAGCGCTCTATTCCCGTATGGGCCGGACGATTTGGCGCTGGAACGGGGTCGATATCTCGAAAACTGCGGGAGAAGAAGCACGGACAAAAAACGGGCAGAATAATAATAATATATTGAAAACGAAAATAACAATAACAATAGTGTGCTTGCATTCTGCAATCACACTAATAGTGTGCTTGCATTCTGCAATCACACTAATAGTGTGCTTGCATTCTGCAATCACACTAACTAGAGAGTGCATTTCCGGAGAAAATGCGAGTGTGATTGCCGTGTGCCGGTCGGCGGGCGTGCGCAGGTCGGGGGCGCGCATGCGTTTAGAAGTGGTGCGGTGCGTGGGGTGTGAATACTTTCTCCCAGACAGGCCACTGTATCTGTGCACAAGCTGTGGTGTGAGCACAAGTTCACTCTGGGTGTGTTTGAAAAGCCAAACCTGTAAAAAAATGCATTTCTGCACGTTTGTACTGCTTACAAATCAGTACTCATTCATTTACATGTGATTATCACTGCAGGGGCCATGGTATTGCGCAATCTATGATCGGCTGTGTCTCATTTACAGATTTCAGGCATAGTGCACTCAGACTTCGGTCCCTCTTTTAGCATTTAGCAATTCCCATTGATTTCAATGCATCCGTTAGCCTTGAAGCTAACGGATATAAATATCTTTGTTTCTGTTGCAGCGCGAACGATATGACGCTCACTGCAAAGTCTAACTGCACTATAATTTCATTCTGTGCAGCGTTTTCATCTTAAAAATCACTAATACTTTAGTTACAGACCAAAATAAGTCAGATTTTTTGGCGGCCGCCATTTTCTATTCTCAGAACGGCCTGAAGATGCCGTCTACGTCATCACGTTGACGTTCTGTGGAAAGCCAAAGGTGTCAAGATTTTTGTCCAAAAATTCGGGCAAAAACGGGCATAAATGCCACACGGATGGGCGTATCCGGATGATTTTTTGGATTTGGGCGCTAATTAATGACCCGGTCGATCAAGGGTTGGAACGGCGTTGATAGCTCGAAATTCATTTCAAAATGAATGGGAGTCAATGGGGAAAAACGGGCACCTTAAAACGGGCACTGTGCCCACAGTGTTGGTTCGATCAAAAAGTTGTATACAAGCGCTCTATTCCCGTATGGGCCGGACGATTTGGCGCTGGAACGGGGTCGATATCTCGAAAACTGCGGGAGAAGAAGCACGGACAAAAAACGGGCAGAATAATAATAATATATTGAAAACGAAAATAACAATAACAATAGTGTGCTTGCATTCTGCAATCACACTAACTAGAGAGTGCATTTCCGGAGAAAATGCGAGTGTGATTGCCGTGTGCCGGTCGGCGTGCGTGCGCGCATTCTGCAATCACACTAATATGACTAACGGATAACAATAGTGTGCTTGCCTACAGCAATCACACTAATAACTAGAGTGCATTTCCGGAGAAAATGCGAGTGTGATTGCCGTGTGCCGGTCGGCGTGCGTGCGCGCTTATCCGAACGCCGTATCGAAGCTGGGAGCAGCGTCGACGGGCCGGACGGCTCAGAGTCGGAACAGCGTCGACGTCCAGACGTCTCAGAAACGGGCGTGGCAGACGGGCGGGGCTGCGTATGACCGTGCTGTATCCAAGTCGGGGTGTCATCAGTGGGCTAAACAAATTAGAGTTGGAACGGCGTTGATATCTCGAAATATTCAAAAAGTGGGCGTGGCAGGCGGGCGGGGCTGCGTATGACAATGCTGTATCCAAGTTGGGGTGTCATTAACTGGCCAGATGATTTACAGTTGGAACGGTGTTGATATCTCGAAATATAAAAAAATGGGCGTGGCAGGTGGGCGGGGCTGCGTATGACCATGCTGTATCCAAGTCGGGGTGTCAACAGTGGGCTAAACAAATTAGAGTTGGAACGGCGCTGATATCTCGAAATATTAAAAAGTGGGCGTGGCAGGCGGGCGGGGCTGCGTATGACCATGCTGTATCCAGGTTGGGGTGTCATTAACTGCCCGGATGATTTACAGTTGGAACGGCGTTGATATCTTGAAATTTCCAAAAAATGAATGGAAGTGAATGGGGCTGAAAACCGGGCGTGGCAGGTGGGCGTGGGTTCGAATCCCCATGCTGTATCTGAGTCGGGGTTACATCAGTGGGCTGTACAATTTAGAGTTGGAACGGCGTTGATATCTCGAACTTTCAAAAAACTGAATGGAAGTAAATGGGGCTCTTATAGGTTAAATAAAGGTTATAGAAATAACCATTAAATAACCATTCAAAAAAAATGAATGGAAGTCAATGGTATTGCGCAATCTATGATCGGCTGTGTCTCATTTACAGCTTTCATTCATAGTGCACTTACACAGTGCTCACACTTCGGTCCCTCCTTTAGCATGTAGCCATTGCCATTGATTTGAATGCATTTGTTAGCCTTGAAGCTAACGGATATAAATATCTTCTTTTCTGTTGCAACGCGAACGATATGACGCTCACTGCTAAGTGTTACTGGCTTATAATTTCATTCTGTGCAGCGTTTTCACCTTAAAAATCACTAATACTTTAGTTACAGACCAAAATAAGTCAGATTTTTTGGCGGCGGCCATTTTCTGTTCTCAGAACGGACTGAAGATGCCGCCTACGTCATCACGTTGACGTTCTGTGGAAAGCCAAAGGTGTCAAGATTTTAGTCCAAAAATTCGGGCAAATACGGGCATAAATGCCACACGGATGGGCATATCCGGATGATTTTTTGGATTTGGGCGCTAATTAATGACCCGGTCGATCAAGGGTTGGAACGGCGTTGATAGCTCGACATTTTTTTCAAAATGAATGGGAGTCAATGGGGCAAAACGGGCACCTTAAAACGGGCACTGTGCCCACAGTGTTGGTTCGATCCAAAAGCTGTATACAAGCAGTCCATTCCCGTATGGGCCGGATGATTTGGCACTGGAACGGGGTCGATATCTCGAAAATTGCGGACGAAGAAAGGGAGACAAAAAACGGGCGGAATGGCAATAATATATTGAAAACGAAAATAACAATAACAATAGTGTGCTTGCATTCTGCAATCACACTAATAATAACTAGAGAGTGCATTTCCGGAGAAAATGCGAGTGTGATTGCCGTGTGCCGGTCGGCGGGCGTGCGCAGGTCGGGGGCGCGCATGCGTTTAGAAGTGGTGCGGTGCGTGGGGTGTGAATACTTTCTCTCAGACAGGCCACTGTATCTGTGCACAAGCTGTGGTGTGAGCACAAGTTCACTCTGGGTGTGTTTGAAAAGCCAAACCTGTAAAAAAATGCATTTCTGCACGTTTGTACTGCTTACAAATCAGTACTCATTCATTTACATGTGATTATCACTGCAGGGGCCATGGTATTGCGCAATCTATGATCGGCTGTGTGTCATTTACAGCTTTCAAGCATAGTGCACTCAGACTTCGGTCCCTCTTTTAGCATTTAGCAATTCCCATTGATTTTAATGCATCCGTTAGCCTTGAAGCTAACGGATATAAATATCTTTTTTTCTGTTGCAACGCGAATGATATGACGCTCACTGCTAAGTGTAACTGCACTATAATTTCATTCTGTGCAGCGTTTTCACCTTAAAAATCACTAATACTTTAGTTACAGACCAAAATAAGTCAGCTTTTTTGGCGGCCGCCATTTTCTATTCTCAGAACGGGCTGAAGATGCCGCCTACGTCATCACGTTGACGTTCTGTGGAAAGCCAAAGGTGTCAAGATTTTTGTCCAAAAATTCGGGCAAAAACGGGCATAAATGCCACACGGATGGGCGTATCCGGATGATTTTTTGGATTTGGGCGCTAATTAATGACCCGGTAAATCAAGGGTTGGAACGGCGTTGATAGCTCGAAATTTTTTTCAAAATGAATGGGAGTCAATGGGGCAAAACGGGCACCTTAAAACGGGCACTGTGCCCACAGTGTTGGTTCGATCCAAAAGCTGTATACAAGCAGTCCATTCCCGTATGGGCCGGACGATTTGGCACTGGAACGGGGTCGATATCTCGAAAATTGCGGACGAAGAAAGGGAGACAAAAAACGGGCGGAATGGCAATAATATATTGAAAACGAAAATAACAATAACAATAGTGTGCTTGCATTCTGCAATCACACTAATAATATGACTTTCGGATAACAATAGTGTGCTTGCCTACAGCAATCACACTAATAATAATATGACTTTCGGATAACAATAGTGTGCTTGCCTACAGCAATCACACTAATAATCCCAGATGGTATTATTAGAAGTACACAAGGTTGGGTGTATATTCATTCTACAAACAAAAGTATTGGGACATTATGTGTTTCAGACACAACAGTTCCTAACAGGTGTAATAAATCAGTTATAAAAAGAAAATGATTTGCTTCCAAATGCAGCAACAGTTTAGGGAAGGCCCTTTCCTGTCCCAGCATAACTGTACCCCTCCAGTGTCCTGCACAGAGCCCTGACCTGAGCCTCACTCAACAGCTCTGGAATGAACCAGAACATCAACTGAGGCTTTATTTACCAACATCATTGCCCAACGCGGAAATGCTCTTTTGACCGAATGGGCACAAATTCTCACAGACATACTCTCAAGTCTCGTGCAAAGCCTTTTTAGAAGAGATCGCATAAGGGGTCACTATTTTTGACCACATTTATTTTATTTATTTATTTATTAGGATCGAAACGTCATGTTTTACACACTGGTTACATTCATGACTGTACAGGTAGTTACTCATTACACAAGATTCATCAGTTCAAGTTCAATGTCAAACACAGTCATGGACAATTTTGTGTCTCCAATTCACCTCACTTGCACGTCTTTGGACTGTGGGAGGAAACCCACGCAGACACGGGGAGAACATGCAAACTCCACACAGGAAGGCTTCAGACAGATCCACCTGGGGATCGAACCCAGGACCTCCTTGCTGTAAGGAGACAGTGCTACTCACTTAGTGTGGCACAGTATATGTGGCCAGGACGTTTAAACAGCATTTAAATATCCCAACAACACTACTGCACCTGCTACACTCGTACCAGAAACACACACACTACCGTGTTACTACCATTGCAATCCATAAAGTCCCAAATCCCTCTCAAAATCATATATAATCAGTTGGGGTCTTATGGGGTCTACCATTATGGTAAATGAAGGTCATAAATAACCAATGAATGAAAGGATTGAACCCAGGAAAGTGGCTGGTGAGAGTATGCATGGTGCAGCCCTGATCCCACTGTAAACAGTGCTTTACTGATCAATATAAAGTGTTTATTTAATATATATAATATATATAATGTATATAATATTTAATGCGAAACCCGATGCAAATCTGAATGCTAGCATTAGTTAGCATTAGCATTAAGCTAATATCATTCAGTTAGATTTATGAATAAATACAGAATAATAACAGCGCTTTTCCGACACAGAAACATCACATACTCACATGTTATTAAATTTAAATAAATCATCGCAGGTAAACGCACGTAAACTCGTCATGTTATCCGATTATTCTCCAAAATGTAAACACACCGAGGCGAGATCACTTCTTCTTCTTGTGGTCAATGGAGGTTAGGAAACCAAAACACTGCATTACTGCCACCAAGCGGATGTGCTAATATACTGCCACCAAGCGGATGTGCTAATATACTGCCACCAAGGGGATGTACTAATATACTGCCACCAAGGGGATGTACTAACATGCTGCCACCAAGGGGATGTACTAATATACTGCCACCAAGGGGATGTACTAATATACTGCCACCAAGGGGATGTGCTAATATACTGCCACCAAGCGGATGTACTAACATGCTGCCACCAAGGGGATGTACTAATATACTGCCACCAAGTGGATGTACTAACATGCTGCCACCAAGGGGATGTGCTAATATACTGCCACCAAGCGGATGTACTAACATGCTGCCACCAAGGGGATGTACTAATATACTGCCACCAAGTGGATGTGCTAATATACTGCCACCAAGGGGATGTGCTAATATACTGCCACCAAGCGGATGTACTAACATGCTGCCACCAAGGGGATGTGCTAATATACTGCCACCAAGGGGATGTACTAATATACTGCCACCAAGGGGATGTACTAACATGCTGCCACCAAGGGGATGTACTAATATACTGCCACCAAGGGGATGTGCTAATATACTGCCACCAAGCGGATGTACTAACATGCTGCCACCAAGGGGATGTGCTAATATACTGCCACCAAGGGGATGTACTAACATGCTGCCACCAAGGGGATGTGCTAATATACTGCCACCAAGGGGATGTACTAACATGCTGCCACCAAGGGGATGTACTAACATGCTGCCACCAAGGGGATGTACTAATATACTGCCACCAAGGGGATGTACTAACATGCTGCCACCAAGGGGATGTGCTAATATACTGCCACCAAGCGGATGTACTAACATGCTGCCACCAAGCGGATGTGCTAATATACTGCCACCAAGGGGATGTACTAACATGCTGCCACCAAGGGGATGTACTAACATGCTGCCACCAAGGGGATGTACTAACATGCTGCCACCAAGGGGATGTGCTAATATACTGCCACCAAGCGGATGTACTAATATACTGCCACCAAGTGGATGTGCTAATATACTGCCACCAAGGGGATGTACTAACATGCTGCCACCAAGGGGATGTACTAACATGCTGCCACCAAGGGGATGTACTAACATGCTGCCACCAAGGGGATGTACTAACATGCTGCCACCAAGGGGATGTACTAACATGCTGCCACCAAGGGGATGTGCTAATATACTGCCACCAAGCGGATGTACTAATATAGTGCGTCGAGTTTGGATCACTACTATTGGCACCTTGTACCCGTTTGATTTAGTTACCATTCTTAGCCAGAGATAAACCTCATAATAGGTAGGTACCTTGTACCCATGCTAAATTTAGTTACCATTCTGTTTCTGACTGCATATAACTGGAACAGACTGCCAGAAGATATTAGATGTTCCTCAAATGTAGAAATCTTTAAATCCAGGTTAAAAACTTTTCTTTTTTCTTGTGCTTAAGATTGAGCTTGAAATTTTTGCTATTACCCTTATTTAACCATATATTTGTTTTAGTTTTTCATGCTCTTAATAATTTTTTATAGAGTAGTATATGAGTGTTTGTTGCTTGTTTTAATTTTATATTCTCTAAATTGTAGGGTATAATTTACTATATTTTCTTTTAATTTTTCATGTTCTTAATTTTTATCTCTCTTGTTTGAATTTCATGTTCTTAATTGTAACTAAATGTTTGCAAGAAGTCTTTCTGAGGTTCTAGATCTCAGGAATGTTTTACTGCTTTTAATTTTTCCTTATGTAAAGCACTTTGAATTGCCACTGTGTATGAAAGGTGCTATACAAATAAACTTGCCTTGCCTTGCCTAAATCTAGCTGGGGTACAAGGTGCAAGTAGTCGCTATCCAAAATCGACGCAGCATATTAGTACATCCACTTGGCGACAGAATATTAGTACATCCATGGGGTGGCAGCATATTGGTACATCAATTTGGTGGCAGCATATTGGTACATCCACTTGGTGGCAGCATATTAGTACATCCACTTGGCGACAGAATATTAGTACATCCATGGGGTGGCAGCATATTGGTACATCAATTTGGTGGCAGCATATTGGTACATCCACTTGGTGGCAGCATATTAGTACATTCACTTGGTGGCAGCATATTAGTACATTCACTTGGTGGCAGCATATTAGTACATTCACTTGGTGGCAGCATATTAGTACATCCACTTGGTGGCAGCTTATTAGTACATCCACTTGGTGACAGAATTTTAGTACATCCATGGGGTGGCAGCATATTGGTGCTGGTATGAGTGGATCAGACACAGCAGCGCTGCTGGAGTTTTTAAATACCGTGTCCACTCACTGTCCACTCTATTAGACACTCCTACCTAGTCGGTCCACCTTGTAGATGTAAAGTCAGAGACGATCGCTCATCTATTGCTGCTGTTTGAGTTGGTCATCTTCTAGACCTTCATAAGTGGTCACAGGACGCTGCCCACGGGGCGCTGTTGGCTGGATATTTTTGGTTGGTGGACTATTGCAGTGACATTTAGGTGTTGTGTCTGATCCACTCATACCAGCACAACACACACTAACACACCACCACCATGTCAGTGTCACTGCAGTGCTGAGAATGATCCACCACCTAAATAATACCTGCTCTGTGGGGGTCCTGTGGGGGGTCCTGACCATTGAAGAACAGCATGAAAGGGGGTAACAAAGCATGCAGAGAAACAGATGGACTACAGTCAGTAATTGTAGAACTACAAAGTGCTTCTATATGGTAAGTGGAGCTGATAAAATGGACAGTGAGTGTAGAAACAAGGAGGTGGTTTTAATGTTATGGCTGATCAGTGTACTATGTTGGTCTATGTTTATTTGTATTTAGTGTTTTTGTGAGACCCACAAGTTCAATACAAATAGCATTTATTCACTTCATCTGCCAGTGAGTTTAAAGATGCCTTAACAGTGTATGTACTTAATCATGATCAGGGTCAAAGAGAGCTCTGAACCACCCAGAAACTCTGGGCACAAGTCATGCAGTACAACACACACCCAACATTTACTTACTTACTCATTTACACAGTCAATTTAAAGCAGCTCCCAATTTAGATTCCCAGTTTGCATGGTTCATTAGTTGTGTAATTAATGATGTGGAGCTTAGATACGATATGATCTCCTAAAAAGAAACAGAACAAGGGTTGATTTATGGATCCTGGTGCTCTTTCAGGTCTTCTGTCTGATGTTTATGACACCTTCCCAGCATCAGTTCCTTGCAGTATTTGGGGTTTTCTATCAAATTTAGCTCTTAGGAAAGCATTTAGATTTGTTTATGTGGGTTAAAATCGTGCAAGCAGTGAAAGGAGTAAAACACAAATCTATCATTACACAGGTATGCCGCTTACTGGAACTGGAACATGTCATCAGTAGGGGAGAAGCTCTTGAGAAATTACCTGCTGTTTCACAATCAGGGTGCAGCTATAGAGGAAGAATGATTGAATGGAGGTACTGCCCAGATTACTCATTACAGTATTATTCATTATTTGTTTTTAATAACCGCTTTCATTCTGGTCAGGATTGTGGCGGGTTCAAGAGGCAGGTTAAACCCTGGGCAAATTATCTTACTTTATACTGGGCTCATCTATTTGTTCCTGTGGTGAATCTTGTGTCGGGGGTGTAGGACTTGTGTCGGTAAGTGTAGGACTAACGTATAAACAAAAAAAATATATATGTATATATGCTTGTTTATTATATTTATTTATTATTTATTAGGATTTTAAAGTCTTTGGTTACTTTCATGACAGGAACGGTAGTTACTTCTTACACAAGATTCATCAGTTACTTGCACGTCTTCATACTGTGGCAGGAAACCCACACAGACATGGGGAGAACATGCAAACTCTACACAGAAAGGACCCGGACCGCTCCACCTGGGAATCGAACCCAGGACCTTCTTGCTGTAAGGCAAAAGCGCTACCCACAGAGCCACCGTGCCGCCCTATATGATTGTTTATAAAAGAGCATGTAGGAAAGATCTAGCCCTTTATAAGGGACCAAAACGTACACAGTGTGACATTAAATCAGGTTGTCTTAATGCCTATGGCATAGGATTTTGGAATATGTCTGATGGAATCTGTGTCAATTCAATCAAGAAAGCATGTGTAAGCTGAGGAACTGATGATGGATGAAAAGTCCCAGCTTCTTACAATGCAGTGTTCCAATTCATTTACATTTTTTAGCATTTATTAGATGCTTTTATCCAAAGTGACGTACAGCACTGTGACAGTATGTTACCTAAGCAATTGAGGGTTAAGGGCCTTGTTCAAGGGCCCAACAGTGGCAACATGGCAGTGGTGGGGCTTGAACCAGAGACCTTTTAATTACTACTACAGTATCTTAACCACTAAGCTACAACTGTTTTAGAGCGTTTTAAAGGTGTTTTTTGCTGAGCGTTGGATTTGTACACAGGGGTTCCATCAGGCACAGTCAAAATTCTCAGCATTCACCCATTCGTTGTCTGTTTTCTCATCACTTTATCTTGGTCACCGGTTCATCGGTTGGTCTGATTCACTGGGCGAGAGGCAGGAAACGCCCCGGACAGGTTGCCAATCCATCACAAGCACACACACACACACACACACACACACTTAGGGCAAATTTGAGGCACAGCTTCAATCGGCCTGACTGCATGTATGATAGGGCAGTTGTAGCCTAGTGGTTAAGGTACTGGACTGGTTATCAAAAGGTCGCTGGTTTAGACCTCACTACTGCCAGGTTGTCACTGTTGGGCCCTCGAGCGAGGCCCTTAACCCTCAATTGCTTAGACTTTATACTGTCACAGTACTGTATTTCACTTTGGATAGAAGCATCTGCTAAATGCATGTCTTTGGACTTGTGAGGACAAACTCCAAACAGAAAAGACCCAGGGAATTGAACCCAGACCCTTCTTGCTGTGAGGCAACAGTGCTACCCATAGTTTCATAATAAGGTTTAATAATAATAATAATAATAATAATAGTTATAATACTTTGAGCTGCTGCTATTATTTGAAATTATGCACTTTTGATCCACATAAAGCTGCTGTAGTTCTTGTGCAATATTTGTAAATGTAAATATTTAAAATATCTTATCTTAGTTATAAAGTGTTATCTTATCTTATTTCTTCCAGTTTTTTAAGTCTTAAGTTTTATTTTATACTTAACAGTTATTCATATTTTATTATGTTACACACACCGAGACCTGAGTAACTGCATTTCGTTCTAATCATGTACATGGTTTGAATGACAATAAAGCTGAGTCTGAGTCTGAATCTGAGGTTTTTACATAATGTTGGTTATTTAGCCTAAAATATAATTAATATAGCTCACTTTCTTAACCGCTTATCCAATCTAGGGTCACACACACACACACACACACACACACCTATTTACCTATAGGGCAATTCAGTGTCTCCAATTAACCTGGCTGCATGTTTTTGGACTGTGGGAGGAAACCGGAGCTTCTGGAGGAAACCCACACAGACACGGGGAGAACATGCAAACTCCGCACAGAGAGGACCCGGACCGCCCCACCTGGGGAACCCAGGACCTTCTTGCTGTGAGCCACCGTGCCGCCTATAATTTAATTATTTTATTATGAATATTTTAAGATATCTAGATAAACATAAGTCATGTCAGTAATAAACCTGTGTGCTGTTTCTGTCTCATACACGAGTACAGAAATGTCTGGTGTATTCTGTACCCTATTCTTCTGGTTATTGTTCTTGTGTATTAAATAACAGAAGCTTTGTTGATCTGGTAGGACTGGTTGATCTTCTTACCTCTGGATCAGGGAGGTGGAGAAAGAGATCAGGTGTGTGAAGCTTTTTAACCTGATTCATGTTGTCCTTCATCAACACAAAGTTCACATGCGCTGAGGTTACAGATGGAGCGACTTTGTGTTTTGGTCATGTTGGGATTTTTGGCCGTTTATGGTGAAGCGCAAGAGAATTCAACAAAGAGGTACTGAACTTTTAATTTTGCTTTATTTAAGTGTAATATTTGATTATTAAATTACTACATAAATAAATTAATATATAGGTCAATAGTTTAGATCCATTTGTACAAGATTGGAATCACATTTTTCATTTTTATTTATTTACAAGGATTTAAAAGTGACATTTTCCACTTTTTTATCCAAAGTACTGTGACAGTATACAATCTAAGCAATTGATGGTTAAGGGCCGTGCTCAAGGGCCCAACAGTGGTTCCCTGGCAACCTTCTGATTACTAGTCCAGTGGTAGCTCAGTGGTTAAGGTACTGGACTAGTAAACAGACGGTTGCCGGTTCAAGCCCCGCCACCACCGAGTTGCCACTGTTGGGTCCCTGAGCAAGGCCCTTAACCCTCAATTGCTCATCGTGTTCCGCTCATTGTGTAAGTCGCTTTGGATAAAAGCGTCTGCTAAATGCTGAAAATGTAAATGTAAATGTAGTCCAGCACCTTAACCACTAGGCTACAACTGTCCCTAACAGGAGACCTGATATGTGAAAGTACGCAATTAATCACAGTGATTGTGGTCTAGATTTGAGTAGATTAGATTACATTAGATTAGATTCAGAGTACAAGTACAGAGCCAATAATATGCAGAAGCATCTACCAGAAGTGCAAGATAGAGATTATTTACATATAATACAATTAAAGTGCAGAAGTGACTAGTTAAGTATTGAAGTAACACATGTACAGAGTACAGACAGATATTACAGTGTTTATGTACAGACTGAGATTATTATTTAAAAAGGTAAAAATGCTTTGGTTTTTTTTTTCTTATAAATATTGTTCTTTCTTCCAGTCCTACTTCAGACCCGACCCATCTGATCTCAGTTCCCAGAGTGGTTCATCCTGGTGTTCCAGTTACCATCTCCGTCACCATTCTCACCAAATCACCTGTACTGGTCGTGTCTGAGATCGTCAAGAATAATGCCAGCCTGAGCCGAACTGAGAGCACCATCACAGCAGGTAAAACTCTTAATAAAATAGTTTAAAATCAGCAACATTGTTCTGTTCATACAACAACAAAAGCTTTTAATGATCATAATTAAACTATCAGAGTTGGAGATGCGGTTTCAGTAATCTGTCTTTTTGCTTTGTTTTTAAAGGCTCCACTGAACTTCAAGTGCTTCCTCCAGTAAGTTTATTTATTTAGTAATATATATGTAAGCTATGGAAGCGTATTGCTGCCACACAGATAAAAAAAATGCCGTCAGTATGTCGTTATAACGAGAAAAAGATGTCGTTATAACCAGAAAGTATGTCGTTATAACCAGATATTCGGCATTCCGATCTAAATAAGTGGTTGAAAAACACCTAAGTCCTTCTTATTTTATGATTTCTTACACGAATGAAAATAGTCAACATACTACAAAAACAATTTTATGTTAATTTTAAGATAAATCCATTTAAATCTTGTATGATTTGTATTTTTTGAAATATAATATGTATATTTGAAATAAATTTATTACAGATTTATTGATTTTTTTAAAAATGTAATGTAAAATAAATACTATGTTATTTCAAAAATTAAGGTTTGTGTAGTAGGTGAGAAACATTGATGTGTTTGTGTAAAAATTGTTTGACATTAATTCATCAAATCATACAAGATTTAAATGTATTTATTAGTCTGGATAAGTGCAGAGTAAATGTCTCCTACGTTTCTCAGTTAGTTTTATGACGGTCCCTAACTCTTAGATGAAGTGGGAGCTTGATAAACGGTGTCATTATAACCTTTCTTTAGATAAATAAACGTAATCTTAAAATTAACATAAAATAGTTTTTGTAGTATGTTGACTATTTTTATTCGTGTAAGAAATCATAAAATAAGAAGGTATTAGATCGGAATGCCGAATGTCAGACAGATGTTGAATATTAAAGTAAGTTTAGACATTGTTGCTCCTAAAGGAGAATCTTGATCGGTACAACAAGCTGTAAGGTTACACAAGCTACAGCATCATGCATCATGCATGTGTGCAAACTGTCTCTCCATCAGCAGATAAGCTTCCATCAGCTATGCAGCATTTAAGGTAATGAACTTTTCTCGTTATAACGACATCATTTTCTCATTATAACGACATCATTTTCTCATTATAACGACATCATTTTCTCATTATAACGACATCATTTTCTCATTATAACGACATCATTTTCTCGTTATGACGACATACTTTCTCGTTATAACGACATCCTTTTCTCGTTATAACGACATACTGACGGCTTTTTTTTATGTGTGGCAGCAATACGCTTCCGTAGTAAGTAGTATAATTGATCAACAAATAATTTAAGTCATTTGGTAGCTCAGTGAAAAATCAGTCTAATAACGCAATCAAGAGGTTTGTTAATAAAACAGGCAGCAGTGATTTTAAAATCATTTTCACTTATTCATAATTACAAACAGCAGCCTAAATCGTATTAAAAGTCTTACTTTAAATTTAATTCTATTTTGTACTTTACATTTTCCTTTTTTCCCTGTGTTATTTGGTTAATGTTAATGTGACCGGGCAGTTGTAAAAAGCATTTCACTGCCACTGTTCACATAAGTGTAACCTATTATTATTATTATTATTTAGAAAAGTAGAAAAAATAAAGATAAAAGAACAGACGTAATGACTGAAATTTCACAACTCAGCTACTCAGTCCAACAGTAAGTAAAAGTGAGAAGAGTTTAGTACGCTGACCAGCAGTAAAAGAACATAGAGCAGCCAATCCATCACCTGCAGTGTGGATTCATCTGTGTGGCTCCATTTAAAACAATGTGGTCTCCAAAAGGTGGTTAATTGATGGCAGCAAAAGAGTACCACAATACCTCGAAAACCAATGTGCCAATAAGCAAAATCCCAGTAAGAACTAAAGGGCTCTTACTTTTTTAACAATATTTATACGGAAACTAACAAATCGATATTAAAAACTACAATTATTACTGTTAAACGCTGAGAAGAAACCAAACATAAGTTACTGTGTCTGTATTCAAAGCTTCTACTGTACAGACGACAGAGCAGTAAAACTACAGTGCAGTTTGTGCAGTAGAAATAAAAATGATTGATAGCGTAATTATAAAAACAAGAACAGAAACATGCAGACTATTTGGAAATTAGCTAGTGTGAGATTCCTCTAAACTGGTTTGAAGCCACATTCCTAAAAGAGCAGGTTCATCATGACTGTAATCACAAATGATGATCTTATATAACCAAACAATGCCAACCTTCATACCTCAACAGTGTTTATTATGAAAGATGAATCCAGAACACACATGGACACAGGGAGAACATGCAAACTCTACCCAACACCTTCTTTGTAGCTCATTACCACTTAGATTTAGAGATTAACCCCCTAGCTGTGTTACTAGCCAGTCAGGCATCTACATACAAACATGATTGGCTATGTTTGGGGGAGGTGGGGTGGATGCCCCGCCATGGATTGGTATCCTGTATGGAGTGTGTTGCACTGGATCCAATGCAACCCTGAACAGAATAAAACAGTGATAATACACCAACTGACTGTTTTATTTTAATACCTTGTTTTGCCAGACTACCCCACAACATTTGCCATACTGGGCCAGTTGGTACAAGAACACAAATACAATGTTTATAGAAGGTTTATAGAATTAATAAATCTTAATTAATAAATAATTCTGACCGCTATCATGCTACTAAAATACAATTACTACTAAAATACAATCATAATGCCACCTCTCCGTCTTTCTGCAGGTCCCTGAAGATGATCAGAGCTCAGGGAGCCCATATGAGCTGGTCGTGAAAGGCTACATCAGTGGCGTCTTGCTCTTCTCCAACTCTGCCCAGCTTCAGTACATGAGCAAGAGTGTCTCCATCCTCCTCCAGACCGACAAACCCAGATACAAACCGGGCCAGGATGTAAAAATCCGAGCTCTCCTGATAAACCGTGATGGAAAACCGTACAACAAACCCGTGGATATTTTCATCAGGGTGGGTGTAAGAAAATGATGTCCTGGGAACGAAAATGGCACCAATTTGGCGGAACGGTTGCTTTATTAAAATGTTATAACAGGGTGGTTTTTCTTTTTCTTTTCTTTTTTTGACAGGATCCTAAAGACAATCTGATCCATCAGTGGCTGAATGTGAGCACGACCGTCGGCCTTGTATCTAAAGAATTCCAGCTGACTGAGAATCCTTCTCTCGGCTTTTGGAAAATTCAAGCAACAATGAATGTGAGTTACATTTTTACATAAGTCAAGTGGCATTTATATATATAAGCCTCATGTCATTTTAAAATGCAATAAAAACAAGAATATGTGATTTCTTTATTTGTTTGACTCTTTTTACTGACAATTTTTATAGTATTTATTTTGTTAATTTAAATACAGTTAGAACTTGATGTCTGCAAGGGATTTAAAGAAAGAAAGCAGGGAAGAAACCAGTGCTAGTCAAACACACACACACACACACACACACATATATATATATATACAGTATATATATACAGTATATATATATATATATACTGTATATATATAATACACAATTATAATAAATACGCCAATTTTTCTCGCTTGCAGAAATACACACAGGAAAAGTTCTTCGACGTGAGTCACTACGGTAAGCGTCCTTAAAACACAAAATGCCAGATTACCATTATAGAATTACCTTTCTTTTTTAATACTTGTTTATTTACTGTTTTATTATTTGTGATTGCAGTGCTTCCTAAATTTGAGGTGCTGCTGGATGTTCCTAACATTGTGTACTATACAGACAACCTAACATACACCGTAACAGCCAGGTAACACTGTTAGGCTTCCATACCCAAATAAACATAAATCAAATAAATACATACAGTGTGGGCCAAAAGTCTGAGACCTCTAGATAAAATGTATTTATTTATTTATTCTGTGCCTGTTTGTTTATTAGGATTGTAACGTCATGTTTTACACTTTGGTTACATTCATGACAGGAACGGTAGTTACTCATTACACAAGATTCATCAGTTCACAAGATTATATCAAACACAGTCATGGACAATTTTGTATCTCCAGTGTACCTCATTTACATGTCTTTGGACGGTGGGAGGAAACTGGAGCACCCGGAAGAAACCCACTCAGAAAGGACCTGGAAGGCCCCACTTGGGGATCGAACCCAGGACCTTCTTGCTGTGAGGTGACAGTGCTAGACTTAGCCACCATGCCACCCCAGTGCCTGTTTTACCACCACTTTATCCTAATAAGGGTCGCGGTGGGTACGTTTCATTGGGCGAAAGGTTGTAAACACTCCGGATAGGTTGGCAGTCCACACACACCTAAGACAATCTAGTAGCTTCAATTAACCTGACTGCATATGTTTGGACTGTGGGATGAAAGCGAAGGACAGACACAGGGAGAACATGCAAACTCCACATATGAATATGTTTGATTTTTCTTTAGATATCTCAATGGAAAGCCCGTTGTTGGAGACGTGTCTGTCATTTACAACCATGGCTACTACTATGGCATGATGACATATGAAAAATTTAAGGTATTTTGGCATTTGTGTTTGCTGCTTTAACATAACTCTCTAGTGCACGATAGTTTTAATACTAGCTCAATTATTAAGGGACTTTTTAGTATTGTGTGTCATTGACAATCTGTCCAATAGTTGAATGTTTGGAACACGTATGAAGAAACTAGAACACAGATTATGGGACACTAGTGCATAGAACCAAAATCCAACAATATAACCAAACACAGTTAGAAGAGATACTAAAAATAAGCCAGCAGCCTTCACTATCCAAGTGCATCAGTGAGCCTTGGCCACCCATGACCCTGTTGCCAGTTTACCACTGTTCCTTCCTTGGAGCACTTTTGATAGATACTGACCACTGCAGACCGGGACACACCCCACAAGAGCTGCAGTTTTGGAGATGCTCTGACCCAGTCGTCTAGCCATCACAATCTGGCCCTCAGATCCTCACGCTCGCCCATTTTTCCTGCTTCTAACATCAACTCTGAGGATAAAATGTTCACTTGCTGCCTAATATATCCCCCCCACTAACAGGTGCCGTGATGAAGAGATAATCAGTGTTATTCACTTCACCTGTCAGCGGTCATAATGTTATGCCTGGTCGGTGTATATGTAGAAAACAAGCACGCCTCACATACCCGTGTCCTTCACAAATTTATGTAAATAAATATTTGACTTTATCTCTAAATGTAAGCTGATCTGTTCCACAGATTAACGGACAGGCTGATCTCAGCTTCAACTTTTCAGCTACTGACAGGTTTAATCGGTCTGGAGGCTACTGGGACTACTGGTACTACGATTATATCACCGTCGATGTGACGGTCACAGAGCTTCTGACTGGTAAAGATTACTCAACTGATCACAGTGTTCTCAATGGGTAAACACATTATAGGAACAAAAGTACTGGGACAGCCATTCTAATTTCTGAATTCTCGTCTTTCAGCCACAACAAGAATATATGCTTCTTACTGAGGCAACAGTTTAGGGAAGGTCCTTCTGTTCTGCACAGAGCCCTGACTTCAACTCCACTCAACAGCTCTGAAATGAACCGGAACATTTATTGAGCTGTACAAATAATCTTTTGACTAAAATTGGCACAAATTCCCACGAACATAGTTTAAAGTCTTGTGAGAAGCCTTCTCAGAAGAGTGGCTGTTGTTATAGCTAAAAAATTTTTTTAATACCATTCGTTTATGATATGGCATGTCCAACAAGCTCACAGTCAGGTGTCCAAATACTTTTGGCTATATAGTGTAATTATCAAGAAAGAGTGATTGTTTTTGACCTAATTATGTTGTTGTTTTTCTTAGGTGTAAACTATAGTAGCAGTGCACAGGTTTCCATTACACCGTCCAGATATAATCTGCAGTTCCAGGATGATTCTTCCACCTTAAAGCCGTTCATGAACTTCTCCACCCAGGTCAGTGTTGCTTCATCATTCAATATTATAATACACTACACTGATCAGCCATAACTTTAAAACCACCTCCTTGTTTCTACACTCACTGTCCTTTTTATCAGCTCCACTTACCATATATACCAGCACTGCTGGAGTTTTTAAATACCGTGTCCACTCACTGTCCACTCTATTAGACACTCCTACCTAGTTGGTTCACCTTGTAGATGTAAAGTCAGAGACGATCGCTCATCTATTGCTGCTGTTTGAGTCGGTCATCTTCTAGACCTTCATCAGTGGTCACAGGATGCTGCCCACGGGGTGCTGTTGGCTGGATATTTTTTTGGTTGATGGACTATTCTCAGTCCAGCAGTGACAGTGAGGTGTTTAAAAACTCCAGCAGCGCCGCTGTGTCTGATCCACTCATACCAGCACAACACACACTAACACACCACCACCATGTCAGTGTCACTGCAGTGCTGAGAATCATCCACCACCTAAATAACACCTGCTCTGTGGTGGTCCTGTGGGGGTCCTGACCATTGAAGAACAGCATGAAAGGGGGCCAACAAAGCATGTAGAGAAACATATGGACTACAGTTAGTAATTGTAGAACTACAAAGTGCTTCTATATGGTAAGTGGAGCTGATAAAATGGACAGTGAGTGTAGAAACAAGGAGGTGGTTTTAATGTTATGGCTGATCGGTGTATATCGACAAAAGTATTTGGACACCTGAGCATGGGCTTGTTGGAAAATCTATTTAAAAAAGAGATCATATTAAAATGACTTGGCTCAGATGGTACAAAGCACTGTTATAATACATGACATTAACTATTATGACCCCTCATGACAGTCGGCCATAACAGGTTCATATTTTTCTATGTTGCAGCTGAAAGTTTCCACCCTCAGCGGCCGCCCCCTAACCACAGAGGAACAGAAGCACAATGTGACTTTCACCATAACCCAGCAGACTTACAGATCATGGATGCCAGTCAGGGTGGACAACTTTAAACCTGTGGAGTTTGTTTCCCCCGGGCCGGAGTCTGTACCACCACAGACCGCTTCTTATTACGATCCGAATATTTCAGTCATGAAATTACAGCTTCCGGTTCCTGCTGATGGAGTCGTGCCCCTGCAGTTTGGGCTGTCGGAAAAAGTCGATTCGCTGACGATAGAGGTAAATTGACATTAGTTACATGTGCCGTCTTAACCTGCAACGCACACAATGGGAAAATGTTCCAGCCAGCTTCCAGCGTAGTGATGAAGTGTCGCTCTCTACTTAAAATGGTGGAATACCCCATGTAGTTCACTTCACAGTAACAGATAATGTGAATGGAACGCCTTTTACAGAATTGGCGCTAATGATTGTAAGAGCCGCTTTCTGAACCAATCAGATCTTCTGATTGTAATTGTTAGTAAGAAACGCTGTTATTTGCATTTATTCAGTTTGCGCCACACAGATGACGTGGGAATGAAACGCTCGATCGGCTTTCTAACGACTTCCTGTTTTACTTCACAACCGGGAAAAGTTTGGAGGTTTTTAATTATAAGCACATTTACAAAATAACGGATTCTATTCCTAATGGGACACACGCTTATAAATGTAATAGCATCTGGAAGATTTTGTTATTGCTGTGTTTGGGATTTTGGCCGCTGTGCCGTGATTTGCAATGAAAACAAAACATCAGTTGAAGCTTTTAACTGGTAACTAGGAAAGTAAAGGCACGAAGTAAAACAGCAAAATACACTCGCTAATCTGTTGTTTTTATCTGAACTTACAGATTATTATTTCATATTTCTATGCTACATTTCCAATATATGTTTTGTGTTTATTATACTGACTCGTGACTTGACTCGAACTCTAGCCTAAAGACTCGTGACTCGACTCGGACTCGTATTTTCTGACTTGTGAACATCTCTGGTTCTTCCTATCGCCAATCACTGAGTTTGAACCCCAGATTCCTGGATTTCAGCAGTAGTGCTCCACCTGAGCACCATCAACTCATCCCAGACTGATATATTAAAAAAATATTCAAGATATGAATGAATTAAGTGGGACATGCAAAAATAGAAGAAATCTGAACATGCTGCTATCTGGTGTGGGTTTCAGGCGAAGTATGAGGACCAGCGCACCTACCTCTACAAGTACAAAGACTTTACTTCTCCCAGTGAATCATACATGACGCTCAGGAGGACGAGCTCTCCACAGGTGATCCTGATCTTCATTTGTATTTTTATTATATACTGGATTCGATACTAGATTAACGTTTATTTATGTCATACCAACAGATCGGACAACCTCTTCACATGAGCGTGCAAAGTAGTTTCCCCTTAACTGAATTCCATTACATGGTGAGTTTATTTATTTAAAAACATAATGAGCTTTTATCTTGGGAATAGTTGTCCAACCTACTCTGTGCCCTGACCTCAGAATCTAAAAGACGGTTTAATAAAGTAATAATGTGGTCATAAATAAATGTACTAAAATAATCATTAGAGGTGTAATTATGTTATTTTGAAAGCTTAACAGTGTCTGGAGTTTTATTTGATAACACTCTGTGTTATTACAGGTGATATCTCGAGATCAGCTGGTGGCTGTGGGGACTTTGACGTCGCCTGATTTTACTTTGACCCCCGATATTTCCTGGGTTCCTCTGGCGACTGTCTTTGTGTACTGCGTCCGACCCAGTGGAGAAGTCGTCAACGATGCACTGGGGGTTTCCTTCACACAAGTCCTGAAAAACAATGTAAATATAACTTTTAATTTACTTATTAGTATTCAGTAATAGCATGTAGTCTATAATTACATTCAAGAGTAGCTTAAAAAACAAGAAGCTGGATTGAGTTGGAAACCACCCTCAGCCGATCAGGCGTCTTTTCTGTTGTGCTAGTATGAGTGGATCAGACACAGCAGTGCTGCTGGAGTTTTTAAACACCTCACTGTCACTGCTGGACTGAGAATCGTCCACCAACCAAAAACATCCACTCAACAGCGCCCCGTGGGCAGCGTCCTGTGACCACTGATGAAGGTCTAGAAGATGACCGACTCAAACAGCAGCAATAGATGAGCGATCGTCTCTGACTTTACATCTACAAGGTGGATCGATTAGGTGGGAGTGTCTAATAGAGAGGACAGTGAGTGGACATGGAGTGTGTATTTGGGATAAGCCTAAAATGTGAGGTTTATAGATATAAAATTTCCAGCATTTTAATTTAATTACACCATCTTTACACTATCATGTGTCATAAATCTTTTAAGGTCTGAGTCCTACTAGTGTTTTACTCTCTGCTCCGTGAATCATGCTGGAACTGTATAACGTTCCATTTGTATAATATCAGGTTATTTCCTTATTTAAATCATTCAGCATGACAATAATGCAAAGCAATAATACTAATAAATAAAAATGCTGTTTTCTTTTTTGCAGGTATCTCTGAAATGGCAGAGGGAGACAGCAGAGCCGGCGGAGAACCTTTCTCTTTCCATCTCTGTATCTGAGCCTGGATCTCTGGTGGGACTTTTGGTGGTGGACAAGGCCAACCAGGACTCAGATCGGAGCAATGACATCACGGAGCAGAGGGTAAAACATTTATGATACATGATAGTGCATAGACGGGACGATTTTTAAATCTAAAGGTCTTTGATTTCTTCCTTTCTACATATTATGGCTTATTACAAAGACCCTAAGGTATTAGTGTTTGTGTATCAGGGTTGGGTTTGGTGTTAGGTTCCCACATTGTATAACGTATAATAATAAACACAATAATAACACAATAACCTCACGCACAAACCGAAAGCCTGTCACCTAGTCCCGTGGTAAAATAATAGTTCATCTTACATTTCAGACAATTCAGGACAAACTGTAACTGTTTTGATGCTACACACCTTTGTGTTATTGAATGATTTCCTGAAATGTAAGCTTTGGGGTCACTGAGATTTCTCTTTACAAATAGAGTTCTAAGGCGGCTCAGAACTGAAAAGATCTCGTATTACAGGAAAAAGTGTTTTTTTGCTGAACGTTTCCTTTTGTTTGTGTTACAGGTCATCCAGGAGCTGGCTGCCTACAGTGCCTCAGGGTTTTGGTACTGGTGGGGGAATGACCCGTCCTCAGTATTCATGGTACAGTGCACAGATTGTTAGATATTGATGAATTGTCCCTGTCCATATACTTGTGGTTTTTTTCATTATTGTTTCACTGTGTACAGCTTTGAACTGAGTGTACTATTCTACAAAGACACACCCTTGTATTGTAACCCTGGGCTAATCACAGAACTAGTTGTTTCTTTTTACCATAGCGCCACTCCCTGCTGAAAGGTGCAATCTGAATAGATAGATAGACAGATAGATAGACAGACAGAAATATAGATAGATAGACAGATAGATAGACAGACAGACAGTCAGACAGAAATATAGATAGATAGATAGATAGATAGATAGATAGATAGATAGATAGATAGATAGATAGATAGATAGATAGATAGATAGACAGACAGACAGACAGTCAGACAGAAATATAGATAGATAGATAGATAGATAGATAGATAGATAGATAGATAGATAGATAGATAGACAGACAGACAGACAGACAGACAGACAGACAGACAGACAGACAGACAGACAGACAGATAGATAGGCTCAACATTGGCATGTTGGCTCAGTTACAGAATCATAGGTTGCTGGCTATAGTCAACCCTAATCACTACTATGCAACAAAGTTAAATAACATAAGAGAACTTTTTACACCACCTTAATTTATTTTTATATACTGTATAAACATATGTGCTAAATTATTGTCATAGAAAATAAACAATTGCAGACATGCCAGGGGTGCCATGATGTACATGTTCCAAATATTTGATCTTAACTCTCCATCCACTAAGATTTTCATTGATCTTCTGTTTTGTGTTCTAGAGGGGCGGCGTCATGGTCATCACTGATGCCAATTTGGAATCCATGAACATATATCCTGAAGCCTTTAGACCAAGTAAGTATATTAAAGAAGGTCACTACCAGCTGGTCATTCAGATGCTGTGCAGAAACTGTACCGTGGTTAAACGATGCACACGTGCCCGTCCGTACACATGATCCTGGAGAAAGTAGGATTCACCCGACTAGTCGACCTTCTTCCTGTCTGGTTCTGGTGTCTGCATGCCCACTGTAGGTGCCTCAATCGGTACCCAGAAGTTAACATGAGCACTTTTACTACCCTGTGACAACAGAGCTTTAATCACTGAAGGGTTCAATGCATGATATGTTGTGACACATTTATTTTATAATAATTATTAAAATAATCTGCGGTTTGAGCCACAGTAGATCTTCTGTTGGTCCAAACCAGACGTCAGAGACTTCATATTCTTTAGTATCCGTCTGTCCGTCTGTCTGTCTGTCTGTCTATCTGTCTGTGTCTATCTATCTATCTATCTGTCTGTCTGTCTGTCTGTCTGTCTGTCTGTCTGTCTGTCTATCTATCTTTCTACAGTATCTATCAATTTGTCTATCTGTCTGTGTCTATCTATTTATCTGTCTGTCTGTGTCTATCTATCTATCTGTCTGTCTATCTATCTCTGTCTATCTATCTATCTATCTATCTATCTATCTATCTATCTATCTATCTATCTATCTATCTATCTATCTATCTATCTATCTATCTATCTATCTATATTTCTGTCTGTCTGTCTGTCTGTCTGTCTGTCTGTCTATCCATCTATCATTTACAGTGTCTGTCTGTCTGTCTGTCTGTCTATCCATCCATCCATCTTACTACCATCAGCCAAATATCTAACAGATATATTTGCATAGTTGTTATGAAATTGGCATTATCATGCTCGGGTGGCATAGTAGTAAACTCCACTAACCCACTCGAATCCCCAGCGATGGTCAGTCATCCACATACAACATTATTGGCTATGTTTTTGGGTGGGGTGGGTGGTTGATGCCCACCAGGTTTGGCATCCTGTCTGGAGTGTGTTACTGCATTGCATCCAGTGATTCAGTGACCACCTGACTCTGTGTCACGTGTTTGTTCTTTATGTTTTTGTAACAGTGATGATGAATGATATGGTTGCCATGGATAGTGCAGCATCAACATCAATGTCGGGGGCAGATCCTCGTCAGCGTAGGAATTTCCCTGAAACCTGGCTGTGGCTTGATGTTGACATGAGGTAGGTATCGAAATACTTTGTTTTTCAGTCTGTAACTTAAGCCCCTGTTATACGTGCTTTTACCTGGGTATTTACTTATTAAATTAAATGTTATTTTAATTAAATAAATTCTCATCTCTCGGCCAAGCACAAACAGTTTTTAATGATAGTGTTTACTGTTACTGTGGTGTGTTGGTACGTCAGTAAACCACAAAACGCTTTGTACAAAAAATTATTTACAGAGAACAAATGGGGGGAGTTAAGACATAAGGGGTTTCAATATAGACATTAGCACTGACATAGTATATATATATATGCGCTTGGAGGGGCAGTGAGAAAATCGGTGGCTCCTAGCGCCGACCTTGGTTTCATTCAAGTTTAATTTTATATATATCAGTTTTCATTCCATATATATCGAGTTTCATTTTATGTATATTGAGTTTCATTTTATATATATCAGTTTTCATTCCATATATATAATTTTCATTCCATATACGTATATCAGTGTTTGCTATATATTTCCTGTTTGGCTTGCCATACATACAATATATATTGCTTTATAAAAAACACTTTAGACACTCAGTGAAACTGTCACAATCACACATCACAGTCAGGCTTGTTGGCTAAAAACACTTGGTCTAATGTCATTGACACCAATCTCAGTTCCTGCCCCAAATCATGGTTTTGTTTTCAATTTAATTTTCATTGTATTAATAACCTGCAGTTTTATTCACTTAATGTATTTTGATTTTATTCTTATTAAAAAGTATAAAAAGCATAATAGAGGATTTTAAAACCACAGGTCTGTCAGGTGTATACATCTAAAATTATTGATGCGCTGGAAGTATATTAAATAAAAGCATTTTTTTCAGTTCAATCTCACTGTAGGCCAGTGAACGAAGAGTGCAAACGCACCTCATTATTCCCTGGAATCCTTTTAGTCTAAAAGCTGATGCTTCCTAAAATCTGTTTATCTACTAGCCTGCAAATTATCCTTCTGATAGTGATGTTTGTATTTTAGAGAATCTACCACGTCAGCACTTACGGTCACCGTGCCGGACAGCATGACCTCCTGGGTGGCGACGGCCTTCGTTATATCTGAGAATCTGGGTTTGGGGATCAGCTCCCCTGCAGAGGTAACGTTATAAACATCATGTTCATTCAAAAAAGATGGTAGACTTTTATAAGCTTTTATAAGCTGTTACTGACTGGGCTACAATCCTTTGGGGGAGTCCCTAACCAGGGTTATCCATTATAAGGCGGGGCAATTTAAAGTAGCCAACCCATCTACCTCCATGTTTAAGGAGGTACAGGGAACAATAACACCTACACACACTGTTTGATTTTTTTGATTGTGAATAAATGAACGTGAGATGATTTGTGAATCTCCTGTAGCTGAGCGTATCTCAAGACTTCTTCATATCGCTGACGCTCCCGGTGTATCTGATCCGAGGTGAGCTTCTCCTGCTCCAGGTCAGCCTCTTCAACTACATGGACCAGGATCAGGAGGTGGGTCGTCTTCAACACACGTTATATAACAATATATGCTTTTACTTATTCAAATGTATATCATTTTACTTGAACCATTGCAGAAAACCAAACAAAAAATAGCTTTGTACGTAAAAGTAAATAGAAATACTTTTCTACAAACATCTCAGAAATACTTTGACCATTAACGCTGCTGGCCGCTGCATCCACGAATACCTGCACAGTGGAACTGTGTTTAAGGGCTTGACCAGTCAACCTTTCATGATTTGTTGTATAATTATTATTTGTTTGACCTTGTTAGGAAATACTTTTCTACAGACATCTCAGAAATACTTGACCATAAATGACCGTACACGCGGCTGACCGCTGCATCCACAAATGCAAAAGTTTAAACTGTACTACATACAGCAGAAGCGATAGGTCAACAATGTCCAGAAACGCCAACAGCATCTCTGGGCCTCAGCTTACCCGCACAGTGGAACTGTGTTTAAGGGTTTGACCAGTCAACCTTTCATGTTGTTGCTAAAAATGCTTCTGTTTAACAATTTTTTGGTATCAAAAATAAAAATAACAATCTGAAGAATTCTCATCCTTCCTCTGCACGTGCCCAAACCATCTCAGTGATTCCTTCCTAACTTTACGGCAAATAAATATATCAAATTGAGCACTTATGTCTCAGCTTTACACTCATGGTGCTTCTGAGTATTTCCATCCAGTCCGCATTATTATTTTAGAAATATGCTTGAATTATTTAATAAATCGAATTAAAAGTGTCTATTTTTATATTCGCTGTTTTTCTCTTTTGCAGGTGGTGGTGAAAGTTGCTGAAAGCGACAGGTTTGACTTCGTGACCTCGGCTGGTGATGGTTCTGCATTAGACGGCGTGCAGACGGTGACTGTGGCGGGTCAGAGTAGTGTGATGGTGCCCTTCGCCATCAGAGCCACCAAGCTTGGTCAGATGCCAATCTCCGTCAAAGCCCTGGGATCCTCCGCCTCCGATGCCGTCTATCAAACCATCCTAGTTAAGGTAACGTGAGGAGTCATGTGTAGTTTCTCCTCGGGTTTATAGTCATGAGATGAGAAATAATCACGCAGACTGTGATTTCAGATCATCAACATAAATCAAAACATAAATACGCTATATGGACAAAAGTATTGGGACACCCCTTCTAATTATTAAACTGAGATCTGGAACTGTGAAGTTCGAATCTTAGCTTCGCTGGGCGCCGAACACAGACGTGATTGGCTGTGCCCGGGGGAGGGCAGGCCTCAGATATTTCTCATTTCTGCTGCAATTACAACCTCTGCTAACTAGTCTGAGTCACCTGCACAAAGATGGTGATACTGATCACTGTGTGAACTGGGGGAAGGGGTTGGCTACTACACACATGTTGAAGGGACTGTGTGTTGGGTACCGCCCTTGTTGGTCGGGGTCTGCAGATAATGGGAAATTGGATACAACTAGATTAGGAAAGAAAGGGATAATTCACAAATACATAAATAAATAAATAATTCATAAATAAATAAGTAAATTACTGCATACAAGTAAATAAATAAATGCTTGAATAAATAAATAATAAAATGCTTGAATAAATACATGCACAAATAAAAGATACATGCATAAATATATACATGTACAAATTAAAATAAATGCATTAATAAATAAATAATGAAATAATTAAATGCATAAATAAATACATGAACAAATAAATAAATAAATGCATTAATAAATAAATAATTTGATGCATAAATAAATGCATGTACAAATAAATAAATAAATACATGTACAAATAAATAAATAAATAAATGCATTAATAAATACATGTACACATAAATAAATAAATGCATTAATAAATAAATAATTTAATGCATAAATAAATACGTACACATAAATAAATAAATGCATTAATAAATAAATAATTTAATGCATAAATAAATACATGTACAAATAAATAAATAAATACATGTACAAATAAATAAATAAATGCATTAATAAATACAAACTAAATACATTAATAAATACATGCACCAATAAATAAATAAATGCAATAAGAAATATAAAATAAATGCCTAAATAAATAAATAATTAAATGCAGAAATAAATACATGGACAAATAAAAAATAAATGCACAAATAAATAAATAAATTTACGCTCCATACTAAGGAGTCTAAATGACCAGTTTTTGGTTTTCTTAACTGGCCCGATATTAATATCAATAAATTCATGTTAAAATATTCCTAGTACCTTATAATTAAAAAAAAAACTAACTAAATAAATCAAAAACACACAGACTTTAAAACAAATCCCTTGTTTATACAGCTGTAACCTCCTGTCATTACTGAGAATAACTTCACTAATGAAGACCAGCTCTGCGTTAGATCATCTCCGGGTTCTGCACGTCTCTTAAATAAACTCACCCATTTGTCTCTGACCACATGAAACCGCCCAGTGATTTATTATATCCTAAACACTGGACATGCCTGTGAATCTGATCCTTGTGTTTGAGGAAGTTTGAGGAAGTTTGAGGAGTCCTCGACGATGATCTGACTGGATTGTTTGTGTATTTGTGGTTGCAGGCGGAGGGAAGGGAGCAGTCGTTTACCCAGACGCTGTTTCTAGAGTTTTCTCCAGGCACGACTTCAGTGTCCCGAGAGCTGAAGTTTGAGTTTCCTCAGGCGGCAGTGCCAGGAAGCCTTAGTGCCCGGGTCACTGCGGTCGGTACGTCACCGTAACCAGTAACTTCCTGTCCAGTCATGAATGTAACCAAAGTGTGTAAAACATGACGTTCAAATCCTAATAAATAAATAAGTACATTTCTTGATTGTACCAGGTGACCTTCTGGGACCGTCCATCAACGGTCTGGAGTCTCTGATCGAGATGCCGTACGGCTGCGGTGAGCAGAACATGATCAACTTCGCTCCGAACGTTTATGTGCTGCAGTATCTGAACAAGACGGGCAAAGTTAACGAGGAGACGAGATCCAAAGCTCTGAAGTACATGAAGCAAGGTGGGTGGTTTTCACTGTGCATTATAGGTTATTGCACATAATAGTCCCATGACTCCCAATCACCAGATTTAAACATCATTAAAGCTTTATGGAAATTTTATTTTTAATGCATTAAAAGATTTCCTTCTTTGAAAACACCCCAACATCCCTCCAGAAGGATTGGAGACTTATAAAAGCATTCAGAAAGGATTAAAGCTGCTGTAATGACAAAGCTGGACTTTCTCCATATCAGCGTCTTTAAAAGGAAAGCAGTAATTAAAAATAAAAGGCTGCTCAGGTGGCACAGCGGTAAAATACGCTAGAACACCAGAGCTGGGATTTCGAACACATCATATCGAATCTCAGCTCTGTCATCCGGCTGGGCTGGGCGGCTACATGAACAACGTTTGGCTGCTGTTTATCCAGGGAGGGAGCCGGATAGGGACTTCATAAGTGATGCAATTACGACCTCTGCTGGCTGGTTGATGGTGCCTGCACAGAGTTGAGGAATAATGTGACAAACCACTACAGAGGGTAAAAATTGGACATGCTAAAAGTGAGGAGAATACAGGAGAGAATGCATAAAATAAATAAATGAATAAATCGCTGTATATAAATGATGTACCAGTTTCTGAGGAATGTTGGTCTAAATTGCAGTATAAGTTAATAATGTGTTAAGTATTAAGGTCATCTCATCCACAGGTTTTGATTAGTTTTTAGTTTTAGTTTTTTTATTGTTTAGTAGATAGCATTATAATATATAAATAATACTGTTTTTGTTTGTTTGTTGGATTAACAGGTTATGAGGGTGAGTTGTCGTACCAGAGGTTTGATGACTCTTTTAGTGCTTTCGGAGAAAGTGATCCTTCTGGTAGCACATGGTGAGAGCCTGGAGATCTTTATCTTAATCTTTATCCCGCTGACACACAAAGCTGATCCGCATATGAACTCGCCTCGTGCAGGTGAAAAGATGCAGTCGGATACTGCACGTGTGCCAGAGGGGGCGTGTGTCAGTCTCGCTCTCCTCAGTCAGGAGTGAAGGTCAGCATCAGTACAGAGGAAGAAACTAAACTATCTGTCATCATGCTTCCATCTGCAGGTTATCAGCGTTTGTGCTGAGGTGCTTCCTTCAGGCTCGGCCGTTCATCTACATCGACGACGGCGTGCTGAGTAAGACGGTGAGCTGGCTGAGTGCGCAGCAGAATCCCGACGGCTCCTTTAACGAGACTGGACGGGTCATTCACACTGAGCTGCAGGGAGGACTGGATGGTCCGGTGTCCCTCACGTCCTACGTCCTCATGGCTCTCCTGGAGGACAGTGATTACAGCGTAAGGGTCATTTGTCACGTCTCATTTGAAGTTGGTGTGTTGGTGCTGCACAGCTTTAACAACCTAGACTCAATCCCCAGTAGTGCTGTTTGTGTAGAGTTTGGCTTGGCTTGGTAAGGTACTGGACTAGCAATCAGAAGGTCACTGGTTCAAGCCCCATCACCACCAAATTGACATGGTTGGGCCCCTGAGCAAGGGCCTTCACCCTTAATTGCTTGCACTGTTCAATAATTTCCCTCGGGATAAATGAAGTATCTGTCTATCTATCTGTCTGTCTGTCTGTCTGTCTGTCTATCAGTCTATTTGTCTGTCTATCTATCTGTCTGTCTGTCTATCTGTAATTAGCTACAACTTTTGAAGCTATTTACACTTTGTCCATGTTTTTTTACAACACAAACAACGCATCTTATGCTCTCTGTACAATCCGGTCCCACTGTGGTTTACAAGATATAACATAAAGCCTCCACAAGGGAGCGTTCATGTACAAGTTTATTTATTTATTATTATTTTTCATTATGTATATGTACTATGTGATGAATATTGGGGGAAAGTAATCATGCTTCGTATCGGTTTGTATTGGTCAGAGCCAGCATGCTGACGCGGTGTCTGCGGCGGTGAAATATCTGACGTCCAGGCTGAATCAGGGAATCTCTAGTAACTACAGTCTGTGTCTGGTGACGTACGCCCTGTCTCTCGCCCGGAGTCCTGCGGCTAACTCTGCTTTAACTCAGCTGATGAACAGAGCCGACATGAACGGTGGGTAAAAACTGAACTTGGATATTATTTATTGTGCTTTATAGATTTTCTAAAATACAAAGCCCATGGGTGCTCAGGTGGCACAGTGGTAAAACCACCATAACTCGTTGGTTAGATTCTCAGCTCTGCACCCGGCAGGCTGGGCGCCTACAAGAACAATGATTGGCTCATTCACAGGGAGGGTACTGGAGCCAGGACCTCATAACTGATGCAATTATGACCTCTACTGGCTGATTAATGGTGCTGCACAGAGTCGGCGGATAATGTAAATCTCCGTACACAAAGCTGATCCACATATGAACTCGCCTTGTGCAGGTGAAAAGAAGCAATCGGTACTGCACACGTGTCGGACGGGGTGTGGGTGTCAGTCACAGCTCTCCACAGTCAGAGTGGGGGTCAACATCAGTCAAGCGGAAGAATTATACAATAGAGTGATTGGATATGACTAAATTGGAAGGAAAATTGGGAAAAAACTACAGTTGGGTTTGGGTGTGTGTTATTACTGTAGACAGGATGCTGATGCTGATTATTATGACTTGAATAAAGGTCATTTCACGAACACACGGGTTCACAAACGTAGCGTCAGTATTTTTTAGACTGGATGCAGCTTTTAAAGTAATAAATGAAGTGCCCAACCTGAAAATAAATTATCTCTGGTTCTGTTATTGTTGTTTGGGTGCTAAAATGTGATCAGCTGTCGTATGTTTTGGACGCTGTTTACCCAGCTGTTCTCTGCTTTTTCTGATAGTTAAGATAATAACATCTGTAAAAATGTCATGTGCCGTGCAGCTGTTTAGTAAAACGTACTCTCCAGAGCTGATACGAAGCACCTGGGTCGTGTTTATCGGCTCGTAAAACCCCTCTCGGCCTTCGTTTTCAGATGGCGTGCCCATGTGGAGCGCCGGTGGAGGCCTGGTATCGAACTCGTGGCAGCCGCGCTCGTCCGATATCGAGATGGTTTCCTACACCATGCTCTCTCTGTACACGCTGGGAAGTGTGGAGCAGGGACTGGGACTCATGAAGTGGCTCAGCCAGCAGAGGAACCACCTCGGAGGATACGGTTCCACACAGGTAAGCAGTGACGTGTTGCGAGACTGGTTTACTGTGGTTAGTTTCTTTAGAGCAGGGGTGACCAGTACGTCGATCTCACAGTGCACGCTGGTAGATCACGCCTCATTTAAAGAGGCCAACGTGATTGACATGAAATGCGGCCACTGTTTCTTTCATTTGAGCTTTGTTACCAAAGCTACGCCTCAGCCCACCTAAAGCACTGCTAATCTAGAAAGTTCTCATTCATTAGTAGCCAGTTTGCGCCATTTTTGCTTTTTCTATTTGTAACCTGCACTGTTTGTGAAGATGAGGGCACAACCAAGCACAAAGTGAAAGAAGCTGATGGAGAAAATATTTAACCCAACAATCTGGGATTCAAATGAAGTCAAGCACTTCTGCTGGACAATTTTGGAACTTGCTGGCTGAGGAAAAATATCCAAACGTAAGAAAATGTGCCGCATATTTGATTATGACAGCATTTTTGGATCGACCTACTCGTGTGAATCAGCCTTTTCCCACATGAAAATATTAAATCTAATTATGGGTCCATCCTTACCGATGAACACTTGGAAGCTGTTTGAGAATCAGCATCAGCAGCTCCTGTCCAGACTACATAAACCTGGATAGAATACTTAAATTAATTAAGATATTAAAATGTACTTGATCTCTTTGTTTCAGGACACAATCATTGCACTGCAGGCTTTATCGGCGTACGCTTCGATGGGCAGCACCGAGCAGATCAACCTTCAGATCACAGTGACATCACCAGCGTCCACTCTGGCCACGTTCACCATTGACAGCACCAATTATCTGATTTACCAGAACAAAGAGGTATACCATTACCAGTCAGACGTTTGGACACACCAGATTCAAGTACATTTAAGTCATTTCACCCATTGGAGTTGGGAAATTAGAGTGCTTGGGTGGCCCAGTGGTAAAACACGCTAGCTTACCAGTGCTGACATTTCAAGTCCACAAGTTTGACTCTCAGCTCTAGTGGGAGAAGGCATTAGGGGTTGTTCATAACTGCTGAAGTTACGATCTCACAATGACACGGAAGATGTGTGTCTGTGCGCCATACAGATCTCTGTGTGAACCGGCCTTGTACAGGTGAAAAGAAGTGGTCAACCACCTCACACCTGTTTAATACAACTAGATTGGGAAGAAATTGGGGGGGCGGGCATTTTGGATGTACTTAATTCCACATTTTGGCGGCCTCTGCTGGGTGCACAACACTTTTGCTGGTCAGAGCGTGCTAAATGCATCTTTACACCCACCAGTGGTGGATTTCTAGAGAGCCGCAGCACATATGCAGGACCATGTAAAACCATTTTAAAAAGGTCTGATATATTAAAGGCCTTTTATTTTAATTTAAAAAGGTAAAAATACTTAAAATAATCAGGTGTGTCCAAACTTTTCACTGGTTTGTACATAAAAAGTGTAAATACTGCATTATATATAATCATTGTGGATGTAATTTAACAGATTGAAGCTGAAAATCCACTCAATCTTCAAGTGTCCGCAACAGGAAATGGATTTGCACTGGTCCAGGTATGTTTTCTCTTAAGTAACTTTTTACATGACTAGACAGGTTCTGTTTAAATACATTTTAGATTGAACAGGTCTGGCTGTGATCATGCCCGGGTGTGGCTAATGAAACTGAACCCAGTTGTCTATTGAATTTGGTTAACTGGTTGATTCAGTAGCTTGGTGTGGTTACTTTTACACAGGGTGATATAAATCTTAAAAAAGTTCAATTTCTTGTTTACTTGTGTTGTTGCTTCTAATTAAAATTACGCTGGTAACTTTAAACTCAACTTTTCCCTTAAACTCAACGTGTTCAGTTTGTTTATTTAATTTCAACAGTCGCTTTGTTCGGTGCTCGGCTTGAGCGGTGCAGTAAAATGTCAAGACGATTTTGCATTAGTGTGGACTAACAATCAGATCCAGGGTTACAGCTCCACATGTGTCTGTGTTTATCTAAATGTTCCTCCCTGTTTCACTTTTAAACTTCTGTTACAGCTCGAGCTTCTGAGAAATTGTGAGAATCAGAATCAGATTTTTATTTCAGTGTGTTTAAATTATATTTATATTATTTTCAGTGTATAAGTGTCAGAAACAACCTCATTATATGCAAGTCTCGGGACCATGGAACGCATTAACAGGTTTCCCAAACATCCTTATGGGGAATTAAACCTTAAAACTCAATGCCAGTCCCAGAAGCAATTGACGTCGAGTTTTAAGGTACCGCTGTAGTTGGAGGATTTGAAACACATAAACGTGACAAATTAGCAGACATAGGAGAAAATGGGACAGGGGCAAATCTTGTATGTGCACAGAAAAGTCACCCCCTGGGGTCATTTATAATAACTAACAGAGTTAGGCCTTGCCTTAAAATTTGACATGACATTATGGAACTTCTGACACCATCGAATTACTCGTCTAAGTCAGGGCTTTTCAAACCCTGGGTCGCGACTCTTGGGTGGGTCACAAAGAAAAAAACTATCATTAGATCAACAAATGGGGCGGCACGTTGGCTCGGTGGGTAGCACTGTCTCCTCACAGCAAGAAGGTTCTGGCTTTGATCCCCAGGCGAGGCGGTACAGGTCCTTTCTTTGTGGAGTTTGCATGTTCTCCCCGTGTGTGGGTTTCCTCCGGGAGCTCCGGTTTCCTCCCACAGTCCAAAAACATGCAGTCAGGTGACCCTGATTAGATAAGCGGTTAAGAAAGTGAGTGAGTGAGTGAGTGAGCGAGTAAATCAACAAATTATAACAGGCACAAACCCAAAATGAACTTGTACACGAATGCCCCCTTGTGGGGAGACATTACGTTACACCTTGTAAACCACAGTGGGACCAGATCGCCACTATTTTTATTAATTCAGTATATTTCGCTTTGTGTTTTGTTTTGATCCTGGTCTAAGTCAGTCTAAATTTTGTACCCAAGAGATTTTCTCATGACAGAACCCATAATACTGATCACTCTCTTCATCTTGATTAATTCTTTCACCATCACTAACTTTTTTTCTACCAAGAATTCAAACCATCCTGTAATGGAATTTGTGCTGCGTATTTGAGGCAGGGTGACTTCATGCCCAGGCAGATTGATATCTCGTGCCCGTGCCCGAGAGATTCCACTTTACCAGCTGTGAACGTTTCTGATGATCCATCAATGTCAGTGTGCCACATCATCACAGTAATTACACTGTTAGCCTGGCGTGATGCTCTCTGTACCCTGCGTCTCTTTAATAACGACCCGGAAACATCTTGAGCTGTTTCGAAGTAGTTTTGAAGACAAAATAAAGAACTTATATGATATTTTATGTGTTTATCTTGGGGATGAGACGTTATTCAGAGATTTATGGATGTGTTTTATACAGCTCACCACGTTCTACAACATACTGACTCAGGAGCCGTCACGTAAACGCCGTGATGCCAGTTTGTGTGAGGGGTTCGATCTGAACGTGAACGTGATGGACAGTGGGTCGAACAACATGGACATTGAAATATGCTTCAGGTAGGTTATTCCAGGTCACATGATCATGCTAACACTATTGTTTACACTGTATGGCTAAAAGTATATGGACACCCCTTTAAATGATTGACGGTGCAATTTCCAGTAGCTCCAATTAGCCCGACTGCACGTCTTTGTACTGTGAGAGTACTGGAGCACCCAAATCAAAGGGAGAACATGCAAAAAATCCACACAAAAACATGTTCTCAGTCAAGCAAGTTTTACATTGCCAGGGTACTGTATTTGTAACCAGAAGGTAGCAGGTTCGGGCCCCAAGTGTACTCTCAAGTCCTTTATCTGCTGAGATTCAGGTTTGAATCGTCTACACAAGCCTCTTTGATTGGTTGTGTCTGATTGGATGGCTGAAGCCCTGCAATTAATTGGCACCTTGTCCAGGGTTTCCAGATGAAACCGCACCCACTGCAGCCCTGACCAGGATAAAGGAATTAATAAAAATAAATGCAATAAATAATAAACATGTGAAAATGGTTGAAAAGTATGTTCCTCTTCTCTTTCAGTCTGTGTGAGAACCAGGAGGTGAATCAGACCGGCATGGCTATTCTGGACGTCGGGCTGCTGACCGGATTCAGTTTAAGTGAAAGCGGCGTCCCAACGGACGAGCTGGTCAGAAAGGTTGATCCGGCACCAGGAAAAGTCATCATCTACCTGGACTCTGTAAGCTTTTCATTTTTATTTCCTTGTTCAGGCTGCAGATATTGGCTGGTTAGTGCTGCTCTGTGAAGCTTAAAGTATGTGAACACCTGATCATATACCTGTGACACATCCCAATCCAAATCAGTGGAGTCTAATCCCAATCCAAAATCATCCCACTGAGTCCAGTCCCAATCCAAATCAGTGGAGTCTAATCCCAATCCAAAATCATCCCACTGAGTCCATCCAAATCAATGGAGTCTAATCCCAATCCAAAATCATCCCACTGAGTCCATCCCAATCCAAATCAGTGGAGTCTAATCCCAATCCAAAATCATCACACTGAGTCCATCCCAATCCAAATCAGTGGAGTCTAATCCCAATCCAAAATCATCCCACTGAGTCCATCCCAATCCAAATCAATGGAGTCTAATCCCAATCCAAAATCATCCCACTGAGTCCATCCCAATCCAAATCAGTGGAGTCTAATCCCAATCCAAAATCATCACACTGAGTCCATCCCAATCCAAATCAGTGGAGTCTAATCCCAATCCAACATCATCCCACTGAGTCCATCCCAATCCAAATCAGTGGAGTCCAATCCCAATCCAAAATCATCCCACTGAGTCCATCCCAATCCAAATCAATGGAGTCTAATCCCAATCCAAAATCATCCCACTGAGTCCATCCCAATCCAAATCAGTGGAGTCTAATCCCAATCCAAAATCATCCCACTGAGTCCGGTCCCAATCCAAATCAGTGGAGTCCAATCCCAATCCAAAATCATCCCACTGAGTCCATCCCAATCCAAATCAGTGGAGTCTAATCCCAATCCAAAATCATCCCACTGAGTCCGGTCCCAATCCAAATCAGTGGAGTCTAATCCCAATCCAAAATCATCCCATTGAGTCCATCCCAATAAAAATCAGTGGAGTCTAATCCCAATCCAAAATCAAATAGAGAGAAAATCAATCATCCCTCTGAGTCTAATCCCAATCCAAAATCATCCCACTGAGTCCATCCCAATCCAAAATCAGTGGAGTCTAATCCCAATCCAAAATCATCCCACTGAGTCCAGTCCCAATCCAAATCAGTGGAGTCCAATCCCAATCCAAATCAAATGGAGAGAAAATCAATCATCCCTCTGAGTCTAATCCCAATCCAAAATCATCCCACTGAGTCCATCCCAATCCAAAATCAGTGGAGTCCAATCCCAATCCAAATCAATGGAGTCCAATCCCAATCCAAAATCATCCCATTGAGTCCAATCCCAATCCAAATCAATGGAGTCCAATCCCAATCCAAAATCATCCCATTGAGTCAAATGCCAATCCAAAATCAATGAAGTCCAATCCCAATCAGGGTTGCGCATGCTAGCCCACTACAGCTGAGATCTGGGGATCCGGGGTTCGAATCTGGGGGGCGCTATCGGCAGGTCGGGCGTCCACACAGACATGACACTGATGTCCAAAAATGGCATAATCATGGCATCAAAAATCATCAAAAATCATCAAAAGTCATGGCATTGTTTTATTAAAGTTCCTGATAAAAACGAGTTCCTTTGTTCTCCACACAGGTAACCAAGAAAGAGAGCTGTGTTCGAGTTCCATCCTCGGTGGAGTTTCAGGTGGCCGGTGTTCAGGATGCTGCGGTGACGATTTACGATTACTACGAGCCGAGTAAGCACCTCAGACTATCCTCCAATTAGACAAACTCTCCAGGACTCCAAGTCCTTTCTGTGTGGAGTTTGCATGTTCTCCCCGTGTCTTTGTGGGTTTCCTCCGGGAGCTCCGGTTTCCTCCCACAGTCCAAAACATGCACTCAGGTTAATTGGAGACACTGTAGAGCCCTATAGGTGAATGGGTGTGTGTATGTGTGCCCTGCGATGGACTGGCGTCCCGTCCAGGGTGTTACTGTGTGTGCCTTGCGCCCATTGAAAAGCTGGAATAGGCTCCAGCACCCCCCGCGACCCTAATTCTATAAGTGGTTAATAAAGTGAGTGAGTGAGTAAATGGTCTAGGGGCATGTTGGCACCTACACTGCCCAAAAGCCTAAATGTAATACACCACTTCAACTGGCAGCAACACAACCCCAGATAATAACACTACCTCCACCATGCTTCACAGTGAGTGCAGTGCTTCTTGGTCAGATATTATAAGCAATACAGTCAGAAAATCCACACCGAAGTCATGAATGTGTGCACGCTCGTTTTGGGTGACGTTGTTTAGAGTTTTGAGTTTGTTTAGTGAGTGTCAGCGGCGTCTCTGCTTCATCCTCGCTCGTCCTTGTTCCTGACAGGGAGGAAGACGGTGAGGACTTACACATCCATGACCAGGAAAGAAGTGTCGACTTGTTTCTTCTGTGGAGGGGACTGCTCGCTGTGTGAAGTCCCAGAACCGTCGGTGTTCGACGGTGTCGTCTCCTCTCACCAGAAGCAGAGTCTGGTTCTGAGCCTGGCATTGGCGCTCCTCATCATCCTGGCACTTCGCTTCTAAATAAGAGCAGGCCGAAGGTCCATGTGGTATTTATGTTTATTAAAATCCAGTCTCCCTCTAGTGGAGCCAGGACTTTTTAAATAAGTTTTCTTCTGTTTTTTTTGGGGGGCTGAATCTCAAATCATGTTCTATTTAAAGTGAAGTGATAAAACGTCACTGTGGGGAAATAACAAATACAAATCTAAAGCAATAAAGTATAAAAATAAAGTATATGATGTTGCCTGCTTGTGGTTTCCTTTTTGCTAATGAACCAGACATTTTAACTTTTAATTTTTTAATTAGCAACAATTTAGGGAAGACTCTTTCCTGTTCCAGCAAAGCAAGCTCTATAAAGACGTGTAGAAAATATCAGTTTACAGAAAAGTACTGACCTCAGTCCCACTCAACAGCTCTGCTGGAGTTTTTAAACACCGTGTCCACTCACTGTCCACTCTATTAGACACTCCTACCTAGTCGGTCCACCTTGTAGATGTAAAGTCAGAGACGATCGCTCATCTATTGCTGCTGTTTGAGTCGCTCATCTTCTAGACCTTCATCAGTGGTCACAGGACGCTGCCCACGGGGCACTGTTGGCTGGATGTTTTTTGTTGGTGGACTATTCTCAGTCCAGCAGTGACAGTGAGGTGTTTAAAAACTCCAGCAGCGCTGCTGTGTCTGATCCACTCATACCAGCACAACACACACTAACACACCACCACCATGTCAGTGTCACTGCGGTGCTGAGAATGATCCACCACCTAAATAATACCTGCTCTGTAGTGGTCCTGTGGGGGTCCTGACCATTGAAGAACAGGGTGAAAGGGGGCTAAAAAGGCATGGACTACAGTCAGTAATTGTAGAACTACAAAGTGCTTCTATATGGTAAGTGGAGCTGATAAAACGGACAGTGAGGTGGTTTTAATGTTTTGGCTCATCTGTGTATATACTGTATGTGTGAAAAGAGTTTCAAAGCCCTGACGAAGGTTCAAGGACTCCACTGAACGACTCAACTCAGTTGTTAAAGAGTAGATGTTTATTTATTAATGTTACATATTATTTATTAATGTTAAAGTAACATAGTTGCATGGGTACTGATGCATTTGTTAAATATTTAAACCCTGACTTTATACAAACTGGTGCCACCAATTACAAGCCACCCCGGTCTAGCCCAAGTGTCCGTCTGCCCAATGCTGCCATCCTGCCAAGTGTCCTTTTTAAAAACAAAAAACAAAATATGTACCTACACAGACGCAGCGAGAACATGCTCTTCATAGAGAACGAAAGGGAGGATCTTCCAGCTGCACCAATGTCCTAACCTACATGTAGTTATGGATTTGCTCTCATTCAGCCCTCCATTCCCAAAACTATCATAAATATCCTTGGAACATCATAAAACATCAAAGGTTTGGACGTTGTGTGATGATTTGCGTTCTTGTGATACTAGAATGACTCAAATATCAGAAACTGAGGATTAATAAAAGCTCATAAGTGAATATAATCCACAGCAGAAGCTTGACCGCTGGACCCAGATGTTCAGCGACTGCAGGACTGCAAGACTGATTCGTTTTCTGTAGCTCATGAAGCCAGAAGGAAATACTGGATCGAACACACCTTTCATTCGTCCCCACAGACCGAGAAGGAAATGAGTCACATCCCAGCATGCTCTTTTAATTCAGGCATTATGAGCCCAGCTTTCGGTCTGGTGGTCACTGATAAATCGATCCTGATCCACCACTAGGTGGCAGACTTGACTAAGATAAGGTTGCATGAAGTTCCAGACCGCCGGTTGTGTCTCTGTTTAAGAGCGTTTCATAAACAGCTGGAGAAACCTGATGATTTCATGCTTCAGCTTTTCTAGTCATCACGATTACATCCAGTAACCCAGATTTCTTATTTACATAAAATCATCTGCTTTTGTGTCCTGCTCTTTTTGGAAGTGCTTAACCCTTAAACTGAGTCTAAACACTTGGGTGAAAATGAGCTGTGTTTAAATCATCTTGTTTGGGCTGTATCTACTCCTTGGTTGATGTGTTTTAAACTCAAAAATATTGCTAGATGACTCTGTGGTTTTAAGAAAACAGCCTTTCTAACCCTTATGTCAACTAAAAAATCATCCATGAAAAACTGCCTCATTTTTGTAATCATCTCAACTGTAGAGGCTCATTTAATAAAAATGTGTTTACTAGTAAATAAATATAAATGGTTTGTGAGTCCCAAGAAACTAAGAAAAGCAAAGAAACAATAGTCTCTAGGTGAGACTATTAAAGGATTGAGCATCTCCACACATCTTCAGTCCTCATTTAAATAACCTTGGCCAAAAAATTAATATAAAATAAAATTAATATAAAATAGGTGCTGCTTTGCAAGCTCAGCAGTTTCCACTTTTCTGGAAGGACCTTCCACTAGCCATGGGACCGGGTTCGAGTGATTTGCTTCCATCCAGCCCCCCAGCCCCAAATACAGTAGTCACAGTAAAGTCAGACACTCATGTTGGAGTGATGATGCCTGATTTAAATAAAGCCTCTCAGTCCATCTCAAGGATGCTTGGGGAAATCGCTGTGATCCAGGGTTCGAATACGTGGCAGTCCTATCGTCTGGTCAGGCTCCTACATACACACATGCTTTGCTATGTCTAGGATGGGGAGGCGCTGTGACTCTGACCAGGAACATGATAAGCACTATATTCTGATGTACCTTGAGCTGTTGTAATACTTGACTTTCCCCTTGGCATTAATAAAGTGATATCTATCTATCTATCTATCTATCTATCTATCTATCTATCTATCTATCTATCTATCTATCTATCTATCTATCTATCTATCTATCTATCTACCTACCTACCTACCTACCTACCTACCTACCTACCTACCTACCTACCTACCTACCTACCCGTCTGTCTACCTACCTACCTACCTACCTACCTACCTACCTACCTACCTACCTACCTACCTACCTACCTACCTACCCGTCTATCTATCTATCTATCTATCTATCTATCTATCTATCTATCTATCTATCTATCTATCTACCTACCTACCTACCTACCTACCTACCTACCTACCTACCTACCTACCCGTCTGTCTACCTACCTACCTACCTACCTACCTACCTACCTACCTACCTACCTACCTACCTACCCGTCTATCTATCTATCTATCTATCTATCTATCTATCTATCTATCTATCTATCTATCTATCTATCTATCTATCTATCTATCTACCTACCTACCTACCTACCTACCTACCTACCTACCTACCTACCCGTCTGTCTACCTACCTACCTACCTACCTACCTACCTACCTACCTACCTACCTACCTACCTACCCGTCTATCTATCTATCTATCTATCTATCTATCTATCTATCTATCTATCTATCTATCTATCTATCTATCTATCTACCTACCTACCTACCTACCTACCCGTCTGTCTGTCTACCTACCTACCTACCTACCTACCTACCTACCTACCTACCTACCTACCTACCTACCCGTCTATCTATCTATCTATCTATCTATCTATCTATCTATCTATCTATCTATCTATCTATCTATCTATCTATCTATCTATCTATCTATCTATCTATCTGAGTCCACATGTTCAACCCTCAGTTGCTTGTATTTCAAAACATTTGATAAAAGTATCTACCAGTGAAATAAACAAACTGAATTCACAAGTTAGATGGTGTGTTGATACATTTGGAGTGTACATTTGTGGTTGTACAGGTCAGTTCTAGCCCAGTGGTTAAGATACTGGAGTAAGCAAGGGCCTTAACACTGAATTATTTAGATAATATACTATCACACTACTGTAAGTCTGTAATGTAAATGTATGCTGTACTTCGTTCTCTACATAAAGCATTTTAATGGGATCAGGGTGAGACCAGCCAGGCTGACTGTGCACTCATTTTTGCTGAAGGAGGTCATGGAAAAAAAACATGAACACACATGTAAAGCTTCCCCCAAACGAAGGGAGGGACGTTCAGGGCCGAGCGAGAGCGCTGGGGCTGTTCAGTGTGTAACCAGCAGAATACGGCGAGTTTGTGGGTGATATACGTGATTGATTGATTTTCCAGCGCCGTTCGGATCCCTCAGGGCTCAGCACGGTTAGTGTTTCAGGCCCGCTCTCGGCCTCCGCCGGCTCTGCCGAGGAATTACGACGTATATGATGTAATGAAGGCGAGCTGGCTGGAGCTGAGACAGACCATCGCAGTAGCATTACCACATTCTCCCACAATTCGTAATACCGGAGGTTTAAGTAGCCACAGAAGCGCCGTGATGATGGAAACTTCTCTTCTAGATTTTTCCTTCGTCCTCCTGTATCCAGGATTAATGTTTTGGAGCTGCTGCTGTAACGTGAATCCGACGCACTTATTACAACCGAGAGTTTTACAGGTTAAACTCCAACAGTGCAAAAATCTTCCACATAAAATAATCACAATCATAAAATCATCACAATCCAATCACAAAATCATGACAATAATCACCATCACAATCACAATATCATCACAATCATAAAGTCATCACAATCACAAAATCATCACAATCACAAAATCATCACAATCACAGAATCATCACAATCATCACCATCACAATCATCACCATCACAATCACAAAATCATCACAATCACAAAATCATCACAATCACAGAATCATCACAATCATCACCATCACAATCATAAAATCATCACAGTCACAAAATCATCACAATTACAAAGTCATTACAATCAAAAAAATCATTACAATCAAAAAAATCATCACAATCATAAAATCATCACAATCACAGAATCATTAGTGTTCTTTACTCTAGGATCAATAAAGTATCTATCTATCTATCTATCTATCTATCTATCTATCTATCTATCTATCTATCTATCTATCTATCTATCTATCTATCTATCTATCTATCTAACTGTCTGTCTGTCTGTATATCTATCTGTCTGTCTGTCTATCTATCTATTAAACTGTATTTTTGTCTGTCTATCTATCTATCTATCTATCTGTCTGTCTGTCTGTCTGTCTGTCTGTCTGTCTGTCTGTCTGTCTGTCTGTCTATCTATCTATCTATCTATCTATCTATCTATCTATCTATCTATCTATCTATCTATCTATCTATCTATCTATCTATATGTCTGTTCGTCCGTCCGTCCATCTATCTATCTATTAGCGTTCCAGGTATATCTCATGAAGTCTTCACACAAATTGAGTCTCAACTGCAAAACATGGGGTCTAAACAAACAAGCTGCTTCAAGCGGTTAAAGGACATGAATTGAACAGACATATTTATACAAGTATATGGGGAATCTCTGTGGTAAAATAAAGCAATCGGAGAGAGCGTTCATCTATTCTTTAGTGTTTAGTGTTTTTTGGGCAGGAACTTTGTTTTTAGGTTCTTGGAGGATGAAGACAGTAGTGGTGGACGTGTGTTATCAGCATGAGAATCTGAGATCAGTTAATGAAGCCGAATTTAAGCTCTTGGAGGTGAAATTTCTATGATTTTTTGATGCATGTTCTTCTTAGTTACATTTTGTTTTGACTTAATAATACTAACACACAGATCAGCCATAACATTAAATGACCTTCGTCAGTGGTCACAGGACACTGCCCACGTGGCGCTGTTGGCTGGATATTTTTGGTTGGTGGACTATTCTCAGTCCAGCAGTGACAGTGAGGTGTTTAAAAACTCCAGCAGCACTGCTGTGTCTGATCCACTCATACCAGCACAACACACACTAACACACCACCACCATGTCAGTGTCACTGCAGGGCTGAGAATGATCCACCACCTAAATAATACCTGCTCTGTGGGGGTCCTGATCATTGAAGAACAGCATGAAAGGGGGTAACAAAGCATGTAGATAAACAGATGGACTACAGTCAGTAATTGTAGAACTACAAAGTGCCTCTATATGGTAAGTGGAGCTGATAAAATGGACTGTGAGTGTAGAAACAAGGAGGTGGTTTTAATGTTATGGCTGATCTGATTGGAAACCCTGATGTAATTAACATGTGAGATGTTCATCAGGATGAACTGCAGATGTGGAGCAGCTGTGAAGATTTTAGATAGCAAGTGTTTTTCATCTGGGAATCACCAAGTTATCACCAAACGATCTCTAACCTCAGAGTTCCCCTGAACCACGTGTGTTTAGAAGTTGAACATGACGTCATGCGTCCGTGTAGACGGTAGGAAAATGATGATTCGACTCACGCTAGGAATGAAACTGTAGTTTGTCCAGACCTGATGAGAAGCTTTTAGTCACAGCATGACCAGCTTCTGATCTCGAGGAGTCATGAATTCCTTGTCTGGGACTGTCGTCTATCAGCTGAGATGGACCGTCTCAGTACCTGTACCACAATATCCCACAATTCATAACACCGAAGGATCAGGTTGCTATAAAAACACTGCACCCCTCGTCTTTATTCCGTTCTTCCGCTGAACCGGTTGGATCGTTCTGAACGGCAGCTCTGGCTATGCTCACGTTCATTTTGGTTGGACGATATTATCACCACTGTAAAGCACCTCTGATGATTATCTTGGTTCAACAGACACCGTGTTATTTCCGTACGTAAAAAAAAGAGAGAGGTGATTCATCAGGGCTGAATGTTAAGTGCTGAAAAGTTTTCCACATCACTCAGCGGTGTCACAGGAGACGTAGAAAACATTATGTCCTGCTCAGGACCAATCAGATTCCGATCTTGGGTTAGTACCTTTGGGATCTATTGCAGTGGATTTCCTCTGAATCCATCCATGCAGAACAACAGGTGGGTCACTGATTGATGATAGCCATTTTGGATGTCTCATTAAAAGGTCCTCCGGTGCATGCAGTACATGAATAATCCACCAGACATGTATCTAATTGTATACATCAGGTTTTTCATTAAGTCTTAATTAATTTTATCAGCTCCACTTACCATATAGAAGCACTTTGCAGTTCTACAATTACTGACTGTAGTCCATCTGTTTCTCTGCATACCTTGTTGGCCCCCTTTCATGCTGTTACTCAATAGTCAGGACCCCCACAGGACCACTACAGAGCAGGTATTATTTAGGTGGTGGATCATTCTCAGCACTGCAGTGACACTGACATGGTGCTGGTGTGTTAGTGTGTGTTGTGCTGGTATGAGTGGATCAGACACAGCAGCGCTGCTGCAGTTTTTAAACACCTCACTGTCACTGCTGGACTGAGAATAGTCCACCAACCAAAAACATCCAGCTAACAGCGCCCCGTGGGCAGCCTCCTGTAACCACTGATGAAGGTCTAGAAGATGACCGACTCAAACAGCAGCAATAGATGAGCGATCGTCTCTGACTTTACATCTACAAGGTGGACCGACTAGGTAGGAGTGTCTAATAGAGTGGACGGTGAGTGGACACAGTATCTAAACACTCCATCAGCGCTGCTGTGTCTGATCCACTCATACCAGCACAACACACACTAACACACCACCACCATGTCAGTGTTACTGCAGTACACTATATTACACTACATACATATAATATACATCTAACAACCCAGATAACGTCTTGTTGCCTTACAGCAGGAAAGGACCTGGGTTTGATTCCCAGGCCAGGCAGCCAGGGTCTTTTCTGTGAGGAGTTTGCATGTTCTCCATGTGTCCAGGTGCTCTGGTTTCCTCCCACAAGTCCAAAGATGTGCAGTAAGGTCAATTGGAGCTACTAAAACTGCCCTAGTTTTCTCAACAGAATTGGTTGTTAGTTTTCCAAACTCAGTTACCCGAGTCGTGTTTTTAGCTGCTTTAGACTTTCGACATCTTGGACATTTTGACTGAGCGATTGCTAACTGAATTGCCGTAGGATTGCTAGGACGCCTCATAGTGTGAATTAACCAGTAAACATGAGGCTCTTGAACGCTGCACGAATTTAAAATGTTAAATCGCTAAACACAAACCTTACATTTTAAATTTCACAGCAAATTCCTAACCTTATTACATGGGAAACGGCTCATTTCACGGCCGTTAATTAGGTAGGACCCTAATTATAAATGATTACGTTCATAAGCTATGCCAGGGTAAGTTTAGGGTTAACAAAGGAGCAAAATTAATAAGCAATAAATAAACTGTTTAGTACAGTACGTGTTCCTTCACTGTTTTGGGTCCGGGCTGGTCCACTATTGATTTCACTTCACTTTCTCTTGCTACAACCTTTGCAAACTGTGTCATCATGAACTCAGTGAACTCAAACTTGCCAAATGAATGTGGGGTATGTGATTATTAGAATTTAATAATGATGATGATTGATGATCAAGGAACGTTAATCAGTCCATAAAACAACATATTAAATTCATAATGTCTAGAATTTCACTGAAATGCATTTCTGTGCATCCTTGTGAAATACATATTAGGCTGTAAGCACATCTTAGATTTACTCGTCAGATTTTTGGCCCTCGTTCGCTCTTCTAATGCCATTTTAACTACAGGGTATTAAATCACAGTATTATAGTTTCACCAACGTCAAGTTTAAACCTGCTTATATAGAACAATTCCTTCATTCCTTTCTCCTCTTAATGTATGAAAATCACTCTGTTTTAGTGAATGATGTATATACACATTAAAACCACCTCCTCGTTTCTACACACATTGTCCATTTTATCAGCTCCATTTACCATATAGAAGCACTTTGTAGTTCTACAATTACTGACTGTAGTCCATCTGTTTCTCTGCATGCTTTGTTAGCCCCCTTTCACCCTACCCTGTTCTTCAATGGTCAGGACCCCCACAGGACCCCAACAGAGCAGGTATTATTTAGGTATTGGATCATTCTCGGCACTGCAGTGACACTGACATGGTGGTGGTGTGTTAGTGTGTGTTGTGCTGGTATGAGTGGATCAGACACAGCAGCGCTGCTGGAGGTTTTAAATACCGTGTCCACTCGCTGTCCACTCTATTAGACACTCCTACCTAGTTGGTCCACCTTGTAGATGTAAAGTCAGAGACGATCGCTCATCTATTGTTGCTGTTTAAGTCATCTTCTAGACCTTCATCAGTGGTCACAGGACGCTGCCCACGGGGCGCTGTTGGCTGGATGTTTTTGGTTGGTGGACTATTCTCAGTCTAGCAGTGACAGTGAGGTGTTTAAAAACTCCACAGCGCTGCTGTGTCTGATCCACTCATACCAGCACAACACACACTAACACACCACCACCATGTCAGTGTCACTGCAGTGCTGAGAATGATCCACCACCTAAATAATACCTGCTCTGTGGTGGTCCTGTTGGGTCTTTGGAAACCTTGGGGGTAACGTTTGTGCCAAATGACCGAGGGTCTGGTGCTGCCTTGTAGGCTTACCAACTGCAATGAGGGGAAGGAGGGTTGCATTTTTTCCCTAAGTTGTTTATTTTGAATCGTTTTATACATTATAGCTCTTGTGCAATCAAACCCAACCACAGAGCTTTACAAAATGCACACGGCTGAGAGGTTTAGAGCGAAGAAATCATTATTGATGAGAATTATTCCTCACGTTAATGGAGCGGATCAAATGATCCCGACGGTTTACGGTTTACAAAAGCTTCCTTTCATGACTCGCTTTTAATTCAACCACAGACTGCGGAACCAGCTGCGATGTTTAATGCTACCGATGTTTTTATAGATTGTGAAATGACATGTGCTTCATTTCAGGATTAATACGCTACAGCGTAATTATCTTTAATATCGCTCATTTGCGCAGACCGTATCGTACATCAGGTTTCCCCTTAACTGGCAGCGTATCAGAATGTCATTTATCAGTGCAGGCAGGAGGAAAATTCTCATTTGGCTCGGACTGAAACCAAACATGACCCTGCCCCAGCCTGCTGTGGTATTCTGTGATTATGGTATGACGGGCCGCTCTGATCACAGAGAGCAGTGAAAACATTCTGCTGGGAGGATAAAACCACCACGGGTCTTTATTATTTACTTCCAATTATACATTACTCAGGAAATTTAGACACGTCCAAGTAACTCCAACCACAAACCTGATCAGTTCTGGATTAATAGTCTTAATTAGGGACGTGGTAGCCTAGTGGGTAGAGCTGTGGGTTACCAACTGGAAGGTTGAGTGTTTAAATACCGGCTCTGCTATGCTGCTGCTTAATCCTTTTGGCTCCAGGGCTAAAATAAGATTGCTGACCCTGTATTTTGACCCCACAGACAGGGTTATTAACTCCCCACCATTAGTGTGACCACTAATCATCCCTCAAGTTCATCCCCCAAACCTCCTTCCCCATGTTTTTGTACTGTGGGAGGGAACCTACATACAACAGACACAGAGAGAACATGCAAACTCCACACAGAAAAGACCCGGATCGCCCCACCTGGGGAATCGAACCCAGGACCTTCTTGCTGTGAGACGAGCCACCGTGCCGCCCCGAACCCAACAGAGTGTCTTGAGAGAACGTGATTATAGCAGCTTTTTTGCAGCATTCCTTGGAACCGAATCCATGCGATGGACTGCTGCCCAGTCCGGGCTATTCCTGCCCTGCGCCCAGTGTTTTGCAGTGGAACTGGACCCACTGTGACCCTGACCAGGATAAAGTGATTAATCGTTTTCAAACAAGTCTTGAGTTGTTTAGCTTGTTGTCTTGTTGAAGTATCAGTGACAGCTTAGTGGTTAAGGTAGCGCAAAACGCCCAGGGCGGGTCGCCAGTCCATCAGTAGGCACACACACTCTCTCTCTCTCACACACACACACACATACTTAAAGCCATTTTTAGTATCT